>NC_084631.1:43914098-43921598 GCF_033978795.1 Nerophis ophidion
GTCCAGTCCATAGTGGATCTAACATAATAGTGAGAGAGTCCAGTCCATAGTGGATCTAACATAATAGTGTGAGAATCCAGTCCATAGTGGATCTAACATAATAGTGTGAGAGTCCAGTCCATAGTGGATCTAACATAATAGTGTGAGAGTCCAGTTCATAGTGGATCTAACATAATAGTGTGAGAGTCCAGTCCATTGTGGATCTAACATAATAGTGTGAGAGTCCAGTCCATAGTGGATCTAACATAATAGTGTGAGAGTCCAGTCCATTGTGGATCTAACATAATAGTGTGAGAGTCCAGTCCATAGTGGATCTAACATAATAGTGTGAGAATCCAGTCCATTGTGGATCTAACATAATAGTGTGAGTCCAGTCCATAGTGGATCTAACATAATAGTGTGAGAGTCCAGTCCATAGTGGATCTAACATAATAGTGTGAGAGTCCAGTCCATTGTGGATCTAACATAATAGTGTGAGAGTCCAGTCCATTGTGGATCTAACATAATAGTGTGAGAGTCCAGTCCATAGTGGATCTAACATAATAGTGTGAGAATCCAGTCCATAGTGGATCTAACATAATAGTGTGAGTCCAGTCCATAGTGGATCTAACATAATAGTGTGAGAGTCCAGTCCATAGTGGATCTAACATAATAGTGAGAGAGTCCAGTCCATAGTGGATCTAACATAATAGTGTGAGAGTCCAGTCTATAGTGGATCTAACATAGTAGTGTGAGAGTCCAGTCCATAGTGGATCTAACATAATATTTAAAGTCCAGTCCATAGTGGATCTAACATCATATTTAAAGTCCAGTCCATAGTGGATCCAACATAATATTTAAAGTCCAGTCCATAGTGGATCTAACATACTTAGACAACATAGCCTGTGTTTCTCCATGCTCTTTAAGCCTTTTCTCAAGCAATGTGAGGAAAACATCAGTAGAAGAGGACACATAAATGATGAGGGCATCCTAGCTTCTTTTTTGTTCGTTTTTGAGCACCAACTCTGTTTCTTTTTTCTCCATTTTTCTGCAGATTCTGACCCAGTCTTTCTCCCTTCAAGGATGCTCCGGGAACTCTGAATCGTATTTGGCTGGAGTTTATTTCGACTTGTTTGCATTCAGACTGCAACCAAAACCCTTTTATTTTCTAAGTCATTCTAATAATGGCTGCAAATTGGAAATGTGTGACCCCTTCTTTAGTTGTATTACTACAACCCGCAACAATATATCTGGAGGCCATATTTGATCATTATTTTAAATTCAGTCGTCATCCGGGATGAAGATGCTACCAAAACACTAATTTGGGATTAATTGGAGTTACGGGAAAAATCTTACATTTTTATATGATCCGGTTTTCGCAGCCGAGTGCAAAGCGACTGGAATGAGAATCAGCACTTCCAAGTCCGAGTCCATGGTTCACGCCCGCAAAAGGGTGGAGTGCCATTTCCGGGTTGGGGAAGAGACCCTGTCCCAAGTGGAGGAGTTCAAGTACCTCGGAGTCTTGTTCACAAGTGAGGGAAGAGTGGATCGTGGGATGTGGTGCGGCGTCTTCAGTAATGGGGACACTGTCTCGATCCGTTGTGGTGAAGAAGGAGCTGAGCCGGAAGGCGAAGCTCTCAATTTACCGGTCGATCTACGTTCCCATCCTCACCTATGGTCATGAGCTTTGGGTTATGACCGAAAGGACAAGATCACGGGTACAGGCGGCTGAAATGAGAGAGAGGGTGAGAAGCTCTACCATCCGTGGGCAGCTCAAATTAAAGCCGCTGCTCCTCCACATGGAGAGGAGCCAGATGAGGTGGTTCGGGTATCTGGTCAGATTGCCACCCAAACGCCTCCCTAGTGAGGTTTAGGGCACATCTGACCGGGAACAGGCCTGGGAACGCCTCCGGATCCCCTGGGAAGAGTTGGACGAAGTGGCTGGGGAGAGGAAAGTCTGGGCTTCCCTGCTTAGGCTGCTGCCCCCGCGACCCGACCTCGGAAAAACGGAAGATGGATGAATGGATCCGGTTTTCGTCAAACCTTTTGGAACAGATTACTAAAGAAATCCAATATATTGCTGTACTGTACACCCAACCAACACTTTGTCAACATCAGAAGCTGGTAAGTTTCCAACAGGTGAGCACTTGAACTTTCACTGCAGTTTCATTCCAATCAAAAGTCAGTCTCAAAAGTTCAATATTAATGGCAAAAACAGTGTTTTTCAACCAGCGACCTGGGGGCCAAGTCCAGCCCAGTAATGACACTAATTTGACCAGGGCCCGCACTATATATATATATATATATATATATATCTAAACTGTCTTTTCATTAAACTGAACAAAAGTTATATGTCCACTGATGTTTAAAAACTCTATACTCTGAGTGTAATTTATGTTTCCCCAACGATTTTGCCATTTTTCCCCTCGTGCAGTAATTGACTGAAAGATCGTTTACTTGCCGCCTTTGTGGCGCAAGCGTGATGACGTCCTGTTACTGCTAAAAAAAAAATGCATTTTTAGACAATATGATTTGCTAGGAGAACTGGAATCAAGTGGTAGAAAATGGATTGATGGGTGGGCAAAAAAGGAAAGAAAAAAAAAATATATATATATGTATATATATTTTATTTATTTTTTTAAATTTGTATCTTTTTATTTTTTACTTGGTATTGGCAGATTTTGGATGCTGCCTAGGAGACACAGTAACAAGCGGTAGAGAATGGATTGTAGGATGGCCGAAAAAGGACGGATAAATATAATTTAAAAAAAAAATAAATACAATTTGTATTTACTTTTTAGCCAAGACTACTCGCGGGCCAGATTTTGGACGCTGGTGCGCCTTATCTGCCTAGGAGACTCAGTAACAAGCGGTAGAAAATGGATTGATGGATGGGTGACAAAGAACAGATTAACAAAATAATAATAAAAAAAATATTATTTTTTTTAATCTTTACCTGCGGGCCGGATTTTGGACGCTAGTGGGTCGTAGTTTGGGGACTCCTGCGCCCTAGAGTGTGCCTGTTGGACCACTGTAGATACATTGGCAGATCCTTGCGTTGACATTTGAACTTTGCCAGCAAACATTGAACATTGAGGTCCAAACTTGTGATTTACATAACTGAGGCATTCCTCACTTATGTGATTATGTAAGTCAGGTGTTGTTGTAGCATGTTTACTTCAGATGCAGTCAGTTGTCCATCCACCCATCCATTTTCTACTGCTTGTCCCTTTTGGGGTGGCAGAAGGCGGTGTACACCCTGGACAAGTCGCCACCTCATCGCAGGGCCAACACAGATAGACAGACAACATTCACACACTAGGGACCATTTAGTGTTGCCAATCAACCTATCCCCAGGTGCATGTCTTTGGAGGTGGGAGGAAGCCGGAGTACCCGGAGGGAACCCACGCATTCACGGGGAGAACATGCAAACTGCACGGGATTGAACTCAGGACCTTCGTATTGTGAGGTACATGCACTAACCCCTGTTCTACCGTGTTGTGCATTCAGTAGTCATTTGTTTAAGTTCTTTAGTTATACACGTGGTCTTCCTCAATGTTCTTGTCTTTTTTCGTCATTTAAAAAAACCTGTGAGCTACTCACATTTTTGCAGCAGATTCTTAAAAAACTCGGTCATAGAGATGGTCTTTGACTAGCTTTTGTTTTGCCAAAAGGTACTTAAAAACAGAGCTCTTTGTCATAAACTCAAATGTCTTCTGTAGAGAACACTGGTTCTCTGGTCCTTAGCTTTCTGGAAATGTGGCCCCAAAAACAATGTAATTTAATATTTTAATATTTTAATTAAACAACGACTCAATTTTTTGGTTTAATTTTCCAATTATTACTTTATTGCTAATTGTCTATCTTACCCAGATGAGCTAATTGGTCAACGCCCACAATGATTAATTATTCATGTTCCTATTCCCACGTATCCCAGCCTAGGAACTACGATGGTACATTTACCAACTTTAGCCTCGGCACACAGGAGGAGTTAACCCCCGAGGTCACCCCTTTTGGACTATAGACTATTTGTTATTATTACCCATACTTACCTTTTTCCACACACAAACGCCAATTTAGTGTTGCCAATCAACCTATCCCCAGGTGCATGTCTTTGGAGGTGGGAGGAAGCCGGAGTACCTGGAGGGAACCCACGCAGTCACGGGGAGAACTCCACACAGAAAGATCCCGAGGCCAGGATTGAACTCAGGACCTTCGTATTGTGAGGTACATGCACTAACCCCTGGTCCTACCGTGCTGTGGATTCAGTAGTCATTTGTTTAAATTCTTTAGTTATACATGTGGTCTTCCTCAAGGTTCCGTTTTAGGTCTTGTCTTTTTTTGTTATTTCAAAAAAAACCTGTGAGCTACTCACATTTTTGCAGCAAATTCTTAAAAAACTCGGTCATAGAGATGGTCTTTGACTAATTTTTTTGCCAAAAGGTCCTTAAAAACAGAGTTCTTTGTAATAAACTCAAATGTCTTCTGTAGAGAACACTGGTTCTCTGGTCCTTAGCTTTCTGGAAATGTGGCCCCCAAAACAATGTAGTTTAATATTTTTTAATATTTATTATTTTAGTTAAAGGGGAACATTATCACAATTTCAAAAGGGTTAAAAACAATAAAAATCAGTTCCCAGTGGCTTGTTGTATTTTTTGAAGTTTTTTTCAAAATTTTACCGGTCCCGGAATATCCCTAAATAAAGCTTTAAAGTGCCTTTTTTTCGCTCTCTGCCAAGACACTGGCCATTTCCCTGTGACGTCATACAGTGCTGCCAATGTAAACAAACAATGGGAATACCACAGCAAGATATAGCGACATTAGCTCGGATTCAAACTCGGATTTCAGCGACTTAAGCGATTCAACAGATTACGCATGTATTGAAACAGATGGTTGGAGTATGAAAGTATTGAAGAAGAAACTGAAGCTATTGAGCGAATAGCTATTGACGTTATTCATAGCCATAGCATGGCCGAATAGCTGCGTTAGCATCGCCGGTAAAATGTGCGGACCAAACGATCAGGACTTTCGCATCTTTTGACTCTGGAGATACTTAAATCCGTCGATTGGTAAGTGTTTGTTTCGCATTAAATGTGGGTGGAAGGAAACGTAATATAGTTGCAAATGCATCTGCAGGTTATCCATACATCTCTGTGCCATGTCTGCTTTAGCACCGCCGGTAAATAGCATGGTAGAATCGATTAGCGTAGCATGTTAGCATCGATTAGCTGGCAGTCAACATCAACAAAACTCACCTTTGTGATTTCGTTGACTATCGTTGCAAATGCATCTGCAGGTTATCCATACATCTCTGTGCCATGTCTGCTTTAGCACCGCCGGTAAATAGCATGTTAGCGTCAATTAGCGTAGCATGTTAGCATCGATTAGCTGGCAGTCAACATCAACAAAACTCACCTTTGTGATTTCGTTGACTATCGTTGCAAATGCATCTGCAGGTTATCCATACATCTCTGTGCCATGTCTGTCTTAGCATCGCCGGTCAAATGTGGAGACACTCTGGTACATTCAATGGGGGTCTGGCGGCAGACACTTTGGCATCTTGGGGCCAGTGGTGCAACTTGAATCCCTCCCTGTTAGTGTTGTTACACCCTCCGACAACACACCGACGAGGCATGATGTCTCCAAGGTTCCAAAAAATAGTCAAAAAAACGGAAAATAACAGAGCTGAGACCCGGTGTTTGTAATGTGTTGAAAATGAAAATGGTGGGTGTGTTACCTCGGCGACGTCACATTCTGACGTCATCGCCTGCAGCGCGATAAACAGAAAGGCGTTTAATTCGCCAAAATTCACCCATTTAGAGTTCGGAAATCAGTTAAAAAAATAGATGGTCTTTTTTTTTTGCACCATCAAGGTATATATTGACGCTTACATAGGTCTGCTGATAATGTTCCCCTTTAACCAACTACTCAATTTTTTGGTTTAATTTTCCAATTACTTTATTGCTAATTGTCTATCTTACCCAGAAGAGCTAATTGGTCAACGCCCACAATGAGTAATTATTCATGTTCCTATTCCTACGTATCCCAGCCTAGGAACTACGATGGTACATTTACCAACTTTAGCCTCGGCACACAGGAGGAGTTAACCCCCGAGGTTACCCCTTTTGGACTATAGACTATTCGTTATTATTACCCATACTTACCTTTTTTCACACACTAACGCTAATTTAGTGTTGCCAATCAACCTATCCCCAGGTGCATATCTTTGGAGGTGGGAGGAAGCCGGAGTACCTGGAGGGAACCCACACCGTCACGGGGAGAACTCCACATAGAAAGATCCCGAGCCCGGGATTGAACTCAGGACCTTCGTATTGTGAGGTACATGCACTAACCCCTGGTCCTACCGTGCTGCGCAGTCAGTAGTCATTTGTTCAAATTCTTTAGTTATACACGGTTCCGTTTTAGGTCCTGTCTTTTTTCGTCATTCAATAAAAACCTGTGAGCTACTCACATTTTTGCAGCAAATTCTTAAAAAACTCTCATAGAAATGGTCTTTGACTAGCATTTTTTTGCCAAAAGGTCCTTAAAAAACAGAGCGCTATTGTAACTCTTTGTAATAAATCAACCAAAATCAAAACTTTATATTAGTAACCTATCATTTCCAACAGGTACATTTCCAAACAAAATGAAAATAGCTAACGTTGCACCAATTTATAAGACTGGAGACAAACATCTATTTACAAATTATAGACCAGTTTCTTTACTTCCACAATTTTCTAAAATCATTGAAAAACTGTTCAATAACAGATTAGAGAGTTTCATTTAAAAAAAAATAGAATACTCGAAGAGAACCAATACGGATACAGAGCTAATGTTTCAACTTCAATGGCTTTAATTGAAATTACAGAAGAAATTATCAATGCAATAGATGGTAAAAAATGTGCAGCAGCAGTGTTTATGGATCTAACTAAAGCATTTGACACAATCACAATATTTTAATAAAAAGAACGATATGGCATCAGAGGGTTAGTCTTAAACTGGATAAGAAGTTATCGAACCAACAGGAAACAATATGTGAAACTAGGCGAACACACATCTACAACGCTAAATATATCCTGTGGTGTACCTCAGGGATCAATACTAGGACCTAAACTATTCAATCTCTATTTAAATGACATTTGTAAAGTAACAAGAGATTTAAAGTTAGTATTATTTGCGGATGACACAACAGCGTTTTGTTCAGGAGAGAACACACAGAGGATAATACAAATAATAACAGAGGAAATTAACACATTTTAAAAATGGTTTGACAATAACAGACTATCATTGGATCTCAGTAAAAGTAAAATAATGCTATTTGGTAACAGTAGAAAAGAAAGTCAAATACAAATAGACGGAATAGAACTTGAAAGAGTAAATTAAACCACATTTCTAGGTATAATTGATGATAAATTGAACTGGAAATCTCATGTAAAAAATATACAACATAAAGTAACAAGAAACATGTCAATAATGAATAAAGCTAAATATGTTCTAGACCAAAAATCCCTTTATCTTCTC
>NC_084631.1:43925990-43953490 GCF_033978795.1 Nerophis ophidion
AGCAACTGTGCCGAAAGCCGGGACCGCCCTCGTCATTTCCCGTAGTGCCCCAAAAATCGACCAACATTGACGTGTATGCCGTGACCAGCCTTGACTTTTTACTTGTTCATGGACTGGGAATGTAACTGTAAACAGTATAATGATAATTCGCGATAAAATTCAAGACGGTTATATAATACCGTCTAATTTTTAATTACAGAAAAACTTAATTTACTCTGGGCAGGGTTCTTGAGGGTTCATGGGAGTTGGCCCAACCAGTCTACATGTGCTTTGTGGACTTGGAGAAGGCATTGGACCGTGTCCTTCGGGAAGTCCTGTGGGGAGTGCTCAGAGAGTATGGGGTATCAGACTGTCTGATTGTGGCGGTCCACTCCCTGTATGATCAGTGTCAGAACTTGGTCCACATTGTAAGTCGGACACGTTTCCAGTGAGGGTTGGACTCCGCCAAGGCTGCCCTTTGTCACCCATTCTGTTCATAACTTTTATGGACAGAATTTCTATGCGCAGTCAAGGCGTTGAGGGGATCCGGTTTGGTGACCGCAGGATTAGGTCTCTGCTTTTTGCAGACGATGTGGTCCTGATGGCTTCATCTGACCGGGATCTTCAGCTCTCACTGGATCGGTTCGCAGCCGAGTGTGAAGCGACCGGAATGAGAATCAGCACCTCCAAGTCCATGGTTCTCGCCCGGAAAAGGGTGGAGTGCCATCTCCGGGTTGGGGAGGAGACTCTGCCCCAAGTGGAGGAGTTCTAGTACCTAGGAGTCTTGTTCACGAGTGAGGGAAGAGTGGATGGTGAGATCGACAGGCGGATCGGTGCGGCGTCTTCAGTAATGCGAACGTTGTATCGATCCGTTGTGGGGAAGAAGGAGCTGAGCCGGAAGGCAAAGCTCTCAATTTACCGATCGATCTACGTTCCCATCCTCACCTATGGTCATGAGCTTTGGGTCATGACCGAAAGGATAAGATCACGGGTACAAGCGGCCCAAATGAGTTTAGGTCTCTCCCTTAGAGATAGGGTGAGAAGCTCTGTCATCCGGGAGGAACTCAAAGTAAAGCCGCTGCTCCTCCACATGGAGAGGAGCCAGATGAGGTGGTTCAGGCATCTGGTCAGGATGCCACCCGAACACCTCCTAGGGCACGTCCAACCGGTAGGAGGCCACGGGGAAGACCCAGGACACGTTGGGAAGACTATGTCTCCCGGCTGGCCTGGGAAGGCCTCGGGATCCCCCCGGGAAGAGCTGGACGAAGTGGCTGGGGAGAGGGAAGTCTGGGCTTCCCTGCTTAGGCTGCAGCCCCCGCGACCCGACCTCGGATAAGCGGAAGATGATGGATGGATGGATGGATGGACTTCATTTATTAATGCATTTTAGGCAACACGGAGTCAGGCTCATGCACACTACAGTGTTTGGCTTGATAATTATGGCGGACAAACTACACGGACTTTGCTACGGAGATTTCCACTCGGAGTAAACGGAGCCAAGCGCTTGGTTTAACGTCTTTTCCCCTCGCTTCCCGCCGTGCGTTTAAGAGCGCACCGCTGTGTTTGGATGGAGACAGGTGTGGACAATATTGGAGACACTTGTCCCCACACTAAAAGTGTACAGCGGAGGAGAAAAACTAGCTGATGTTGCTTTTATTTACTCAATAGTGTCCATCATCTGCTGTGACTGACAGCTAATGATGTGAGGAAGCATGCAGCAGGCGATGTGTCGCGAACATTCTCACAACTTCTTTATAAATAGTAGTATGTAATCATAGTAGTATCGACTATGTACGCCATAGTAGTTGGTATCATTATGTTTGTTTACATTGTGACGGCGGTGAGCTACTGTATCCTACGGTGTGTAGTCAAGCATGTTTAGCTATTCCTCGTCCTTGCTTGTAAGAAACTCACTTTATTTGTCGCCATGGAGACGAGGATTAGGGATTTTGAAGTCGCTAAAACACTGCAGCTACCTAGCTAGCTAGTTCTGTCTTAAAGAAGGGGTGTCAAACTCAAATACAGAGTGGGCCAACATTTTAAACGGAACAAAGCCGCAGGGCCGAAGTTGAACAAATGAACCTTTTAATAGGGACCCAAACGAGTTTTGCATTAAATATTGAACAAGCAAGGCTTATATAACTTTAGTGACGTGCAAAATCCAGTTCCAAATAATAATAATAATAAAAAATATCAATGGCATATCAAATGAAATTTAAATAAAAAGTGTACGCCTTTTTTTCTATTTGCAATCTTCTGAGGTAAATATCAATTTTTCTCCACAGGCGAATAATAAATTTGAAAATAAAATAACAATAATGAATGAACCAAACATTCAAGCCTTGAAGTAGCAAGAGAAAATGCATGAATAAAACGTTAATTATTGGTCAGTTTGCTGGAAGTTTCCCGGAAGACTTAGTGCTGCAAGGGGTTCTGGGTATCTGTTCTGTTGTGTTACGGTGCGGATGTTCACCTGAAATGTGTTTGTCATTCTTGTTTAGTGTGGGTTCACAGTGTGGCACATATTTGTAACAGTGTTAAAGTTGTTTATATGGCCACCCTCAGTGTGACCTGTATGGCTGTTGACCAAGTATGCCTTGCATTCACTTGTGCGTGTGTGTGTGTGTGTGTAAAAGCCACAAATATTATGTGACATGCTGTTAGTATGGAGGAAAAGCGGACGTGACGACAGGTTGTAGAGAACGCTAAAGGCAGTGCCTTAAATTGAATGAATGGAATTTAGTGTCAAACGCGTGCAAAAACTGTAATTCCCAAACTTCACCACTAGGTAGAGCTGTTTAGTCTGATGTACAAACCCCAAAACCAGTGAAGTTGGCGCGTAAAATGCAATGATTTGCAAATCCTTTTCAACCTATATTGGGGCGGTATAGTGGCCAGCAACTTGAGGGCTCCAGGTTCGATCCCCGCTTCCGCCATCCCAGTCACTGCCGTTGTGTCCTTGGGCAAGAACACTTTACCCACCTGCTCCCAGCGCCACCCACACTGCTTTAAATGTAACTTAGATATTGGGTTTCACTATGTAAAGCGCTTTGAGTCACTAGAGAAAAGCGCTATATAAATATAACTCACTTCACTTCACTTCACTTAAATGCACGCCCCCAATATAGTTGTCCGGGTGGAAATCGCTAGAAATCCGGGAGAATGGTTGCCCCGGGAGATTTTCGGGAGGGGCACTGAACTTCGGGAGTCTACCGGGAAAATTAGGAGGGTTGGCAAGTATGAGTATTAGCGGTGAATGCGGTGTTACATGTTTGGTGTGGGTTCACAGTGTGGCGCATATTTGTAACAGTGTTAAAGTTGTTTATATGGCCACCCTCAGTGTGACCTGTATGGCTGTTGACCAAGTATGCCTTGCATTCACTTGTGTGTGTGTGTAAAAGCCACAAATATTATGTGACACGCTGTTAGTATGGAGGGAAAGCGGACGTGACGACAGGTTGTAGAGAACGCTAAAGGCAGTGCCTTAAATGCGCGCCCCCAATATAGTTGTCCAGGTGGAAATTGCTAGAAATTCGGGAGAATGGTTGCCCCGGGAGATTTTCGGGAGGGCTACTGAACTTCGGGAGTCTACCGGGAAAATTAGGAGGGTTGGCAAGTATGAGTATTAGCGGTGAATGCGGTGTTATACAGCCGGCGGGCCAGCTCTAATGCTAAATTGATATTGCCTCAAGGGCCAAATTCAATTACACGGCGGGCCAGAGTTTGACACCCATGTCTTAAAGCAGTGTTATAACTTCCCCTTTATTGTTAGTTTTTAAGCCAAAATGCATCCGTTCTCCCTTTTCTGTCCACACACTGTGTCTGCTTGTAAGTACTCAGTGATTGTGTGCTGCCGAACATGCTCACCTGCCGGTAAAACGATGCTTCTCCAACACGGCAGGCACATCTCGGCCATCAGGCAAGGTTTCAGGGTGTGGTGGCGCAAAGAGGAAGGCTCGGAGTACGCCGTCTACCTGACCCACGACCTCAGCATGCTGCGCCTGATCGAGACCTTCTGCGAGAGCGCTCCGCAGCTGACGCTGATGATCTACGTGGTGCTGCGCAACAACAAGGCCAGGACCGTCCAGTGTGAGTTGCCATCTTTTCACTTTTCTACCTAGCAACAGAAAAAAACTGTTGGTAGTAATAGTCGGTGAATTGGTTGGTAATGTATGAATAGGTGTGTCTAAAGTAAAAGAAATATACCGTATTTCCTTGAATTGCCGCCGGGTCAAACTCGTTTTGCAAAATATTGTTTTTATTAGCGCATGTCTAGAATTTCCACAGGGTCAAACTCGTCACGTCACGAGTGACACTTCACCTGTCATCATTTTCAAAATGGAGGCTGATTTCAATCACTTGAAATTGCATAAAGGGAAGATTTAGAGCTATTCAGTAGGATTTAAGGTCCATGCTATTGAAATTTGCTAAAAAGAACAGTAAGCAGCTATGTTTTATTAATATACCATAGCTGCGTGTGTCAAATATGAGTCATTAAATGACTTCTGGTGGTAGAGAGTGCTAGTGATCCTTCTTGCGACTACTCGGCTGCAGAAGAAGTGACAACAAGCAGCAAGAATGAGCAGCGATCGTTTATTTTTTCCTCTCGCTTGCACTTTTATCATGGAGGATTACATATCTAAAATAAAACAGTTTTCTAAACTGGACTTTCAGTCGAAGCAGGAGGTAATAAAGGAAGATCTCTTAGACTTTTAAAACTGAAGAAAGATAAGGAAGACTTCTATAAACAAGTTATCAATGCTTTTGATCAGAAGGAGCTGCACATGGACTTCATTTATAAGTAAAAGTAAGACCATAATAACGTTATTTTTATTAAATGTGCTTTTCATGAAGGTATCCTTACATCACACTCAAATTTATAAGCGCAGGCCTAAATTTACCGCATGCCTTTGGTAAGCGCCGGAGTAAGAAGAGGTTTTAAAATAATTAGTGCAGGCCTATATTTACCGCATGCCTTTGGTAAGTGCCGGAGTGAGAAGAGGTTTTAAATTAATTGGCGTCCCGGCGGCAACTCAAGGAAATACGCTACAAGTAGTATCAACCCAAAGGGGATAAAAGGCCCTTTTTCTTGACAAATGGCCGATACTGATTGATGGTCACGTCCCAAGTGTAAATATTAGTTGTTATTGCTTCTGTAGGACCAGTAATTGTGGAAGTGGACTTAGTCCGCCAACAGGAAGTAGTAACCTTCCTCGTGCTTGCCACACTGATGATGCAACACCTTGTGTTATTGCAGTCGTGAGCATCGCGGCGTCGACCACGTCCATGGCCTGGATGGTGGTGGACTACCACCGCTCCCTGCGCTCCTTCCTGCCGGACAAGGCCCAGCAGGGCTGGGGCTCCTCCCTGGTCTACTTCCTGTGGAACCTGCTCCTCATTTCCCCCCGCGTGGCCGCCCTCGCCCTCTTCGCCTCCGTCCTGCCGGCCGGCTGCGCCGCCGCCCACTTCCTGCTCGTCTGGTCCGGCTTCGTCCTCTGGGCCTGGCGGCAGAGGACGGACTTCATGGACAGCGCCGGCGGCGAGTGGCTGTACCGGGCCACGGTGGGGCTGGTCTGGTACTTCAGCTGGTTCAACGTGGCCGAGGGTCGGACCCGCGGGAGGAGCGTCATCTACCACGGCTTCATGGCGGCGGACGGCGGGATCCTGCTGGCCACCTGGTGGTGCTACAGGGACCATGTGACGTCCCAGCCCTACGCCCTGCCGCTGATTCTCGCGCTACCGCTCACCTACTGGCTAGGACTGCTCTTTAAGTGCGTCTACTACTGCTGCTTCCACCCCACCCTCTGGAGGCCCCCCGGCAGGCTGCCCGACGACTTGCCCGACGACTTGCCCGACGCACAAGTGTCCTTTCGAGACTTTCCCATCCAGGACGGCACCTTGTCCTCCCAGCTGCTCAACAAGAGGATGCAACACAACGCTGCACTCTTTTACTCAGTCCGTAGAGACACCAGATAACTGTTCTTTTAGTCCACCGTTATTCCTGTTGGTGTTACATTACTCAGTCCGTAGAAACACCAGATTACTGTTCTTTTTGTCCACCGTTATTCCCGTCGGTGTTACATTACTCAGTCCGTAGAAACACCAGATAATTGTTCTTTTAGTCCACTGTTATTCCTGTTGGTGTTACATTACTCAGTCCTTAGAAACACCAGATTACTGTTCTTTTAGTCCACCGTTATTCCTGTTGGTGTTACAACATTACTCAGTCTGCAGTGACACCAGATTACTGTTCTTTTAGGCCACCATTAATGTTACATTACTCAGTCCGTAGAGACACCATGATAACTGTTATTTTACCATTATTCCTGTCGGGGGTGCTGGAACCTACCTCGGCTGCATTCGGGCGGAAACCTAAAAGGGACAAGCGGTAGAAAATGGATGTATATTTTTGTTGGTGTTACAACATTACTCAGTCCGAAGAGACACCAAATAACTCTTCTTTTAGGCAACAGTAACTCCTGTTGGTGTTACATTACTCAGTCCGTAAAGACACCAGGTAACTGTTCTTTTAGTCCACCAGTATTCCTGTTGGTGTTACATTACTCAGTCCGTAGAGACACCAGGTAACTGTTCTTTTCACCAACCTTTATTCCTGTTGGTGTTACATTACTCAGTCCGTAGAGACACCAGGTAACTGTTCTTTTAGTCCACCAGTATTATTGTTGGTGTTACATTACTCAGTCCGTAGAGACACCAGGTAACTGTTCTGTTAGGCAACCGTTATTCCTGTTGGTGTTACAACATTACTCAGTCCTTAGAGACACCAGGTAACTGTTCTGTTAGGCAACCGTTATTTCTGTTGGTGTTACACTACTCAGTCCGTAGAGACACCAGAGAAATGATCTTTTAAGCAACCATTATTCCTGTTGGAGGTGCTGTAGCCTACCTCAGCTGCATTCGGGCGGAACCCCAAAAGGGACAAGCGGTAGAAAATGGATGGATATTCCTGTTGGTATTGCAACATTTCCCGGTCCGTAGAGACACTAGGTAACTGTTCTGTTTGTCCACCAATTTACCTGTTGGTGTTACATCACTCAGTCCGTAGAGACACCAGGTAACTGTTCTGTTAGGCAACTGTTATTCCTGTTGGTGTTACATCACTCAGTCCGTAGAGACACCAGGTAACTGTTCTTTTCACCAACCTTTATTCCTGTTGGTGTTACATTACTCAGTCCGTAGAGATACCAGGTAACTGTTCTTTTAGTCCACCGTTATTCCCGTCGGTGTTACATTACTCAGTCCGTAGAGATACCAGGTAACTGTTCTTTTAGTCCACCGTTATTCCCGTCGGTGTTACATTACTCAGTCCGTAGAGATACCAGGTAACTGTTCTGTTAGGCAACCGTTATTTCTGTTGGTGTTATAACATTAGTACACCTGTGCAATCTATTTACAGTATATCCACTCTTACAGGGTCTTCAGAAGTAGAACAGGGGTCTCAAACTCAGGCTAGGGATGCGCGGTATCGACGGTAAAAAGGAAACATTAGTTTTTAACACTATCGTTACATGCCGATGATGCATGTTGATCACAGGTGTCACACTCGGAAGCCTGGAAATAATATGTAGCAATGAAACACTGTACATTTTCTTACTAAATGTATACTTTCTTTGTATTTTAGAATTTAAAAAAATAAAATTTATATATATATGTATATATATATAAACAAAAACAGGTCACATGTCCACTGATGTGTAATAACTCTGCACTCGGAGTCTATATTACGTTGCCCCAACGATTTTGCCATTTTTCCCCCTCGTGCACTAATTGACTGAAAGAGCGTGCACGTGATGACATGTTGTCGATGGGGAAAATGCATTTTTAGACAATATGTTTTGCCTGTGCGGCTACGAGACCCTGAGAGTAACGAGCGGTAGAAAATGGATTGATGGATGGGCTAGAAAGGACAGATTAAAATAAAAAAATAATAATAAATGAAACTTTTTTTATTTTCTTATTCAGGCCTACCCGCGGGCCGGATTTTGGACGCTGGGGGCCGTAGTTTGGGGACCCCTGGAATAGAGTAACAGTGCGGAAAAAACAAACAAAGAGCAACTAGCTGTAAGCAAGCGGAAATCATTTTTACGTTTAATTTGACATTTTTCTGAGTAGTGAACACGTGGAGTCACGCGGTTAAAATGAGGTTCTGAAGTCAACTGAGTTTGAGACCCCTAAAGTAGATCAACGTTTACAAAGCCATACAGTAGTGCACATTTTGGGATAATTCATTTACCATATGGTGTCATCTCTGGGTTTACAGAGCGACGTACAGTACAAGCCAAACGTTTGGACACACCTCCTCATTCAATGCCTTTTTTTAAATAATTTTCATGACTATTTACATTGTAGATAGTCAGATCAAAACTATGAATGAACACAAGTGGTGTTATGTACTTAACAACAAAAAGGTGAAATAACTGAAAACATGTTTTATATTCCAGTTTCTTCAAAATAGCCACCAACTGCTTTGATTACTTTTTCGCGCACTCTTGGCATTCTCTCCATGAGCTTGAAGAGGTAGTCACCTGTAATGGTTTTCACTTCACAGGTGTGCTTAAAGCCCATGGAGAGAATGCCAAGAGTGTGCAAAGCATTAATCAGAGCTAAGGGTGGCTATTTTGAAGGAACTAAAATGTTTTCACTTATTTCACCTTCTTTTGTTAAGTACATCAATAAATCAATCAATCAAAGTTTACTTATATGACCCTAAATCACGTGTCTCAAAGGGCTGCACAAGCCACAACGACGTCCTCGTTAAATAAGATCTAGTTGTTTTACTCACACAAAACAATAACATTTTGAAAGAAAATAAACAGGTTATTGTTTATTTACCTGATATAAAATTATAAGTTAAGTAATAAAATGAAACAAGTTGTTTACCTGACATAAAATAATAAAAACAAATTGTTTATCATACATTAAATAGTAAAAAGAAACAAGTTGTTTACCTGACATAAAATAATAAAATGAAACAAGTTGTTGTTTACCTGACATAAAATAATAAAATTAAACAAATTGTTGTTTACCTGACATAAAATAATAAAAACAAATTGTTGTTTACCTGACATAAAATAATAAAAACAAATTGTTGTTTATCTGACATAAAATAGTAAAAAGAAACAAGTTGTTGTTTACCTGACATAAAATAAAATGAAACAAATTGTTGTTTACCTGACATAAAATAATAAAATAAAACAAATTGTTGTTTACCTGACATAAAATAATAAAATGAAACAAATTGTTGTTTACCTGACATAAAATAATAAAAACTAGTTGTTGTTTATCATACATAAAATAGTAAAAAGAAACAAGTTGTTTACCTGACATAAAATAATAAAAACAAATTGTTGTATATGTGACATAAAATAGTAAAAAGAAACAAGTTGTTTACCTGACATAAAATAATTAAATGAAACAAATTGTTTACCTGACATAAAATAATAAAATGAAACAAATTGTTGTTTACCTGACATAAAATAATTAAATGAAACAAATTGTTGTTTACCTGACATAAAATAATTAAATGAAACAAATTGTTGTTTACCTGACATAAAATAATAAAATGAAACAAATTGTTGTTTACCCGACATAAAATAATAAAATGAAACAAATTGTTGTTTACCTGACATAAAATAATAAAATAAAACAAATTGTTGTTTACCTGACATAAAATAATAAAATGAAACAAATTGTTGTTTACCTGACATAAAATAAAATGAAACAAAATGTTGTTTACCTGACATAAAATAATAAAATAAAACAAATTGTTGTTTACCTGACATAAAATAATAAAATTAAACAAATTGTTGTTTACCTGACATAAAATAATAAAAACTAATTGTTGTTTATCATACATTAAATAGTAAAAAGAAACAAGTTGTTTACCTGACATAAAATAATAAAATGAAACAAGTTGTTGTTTACCTGACATAAAATTAAACAAATTGTTGTTTACCTGACATAAAATAATAAAAACAAATTGTTTATCTGACATAAAATAGTAAAAAGAAACAAGTTGTTTACCTGACATAAAATAATAAAATGAAACAAATTGTTGTTTACCTGACATAAAATAAAATGAAACAAATTGTTTACCTGACATAAAATAATAAAATTAAACAAATTGTTTACCTGACATAAAATAATAAAACGAAACAAATTGTTGTTTACCTGACATAAAATAATAAAAACTAGTTGTTTATCATACATAAAATAGTAAAAAGAAACAAGTTGTTTACCTGACATAAAATAATTAAATGAAACAAATTGTTTACCCGACATAAAATAATAAAATGAAACAAATTGTTGTTTACCTGACATAAAATAATAAAATGAAACAAATTGTTGTTTACCCGACATAAAATAATAAAATGAAACAAATTGTTGTTTACCTGACATAAAATAATAAAATGAAACAAATTGTTGTTTACCTGACATAAAATAATAAAATGAAACAAATTGTTGTTTACCCGACATAAAATAATAAAATGAAACAAATTGTTGTTTACCTGAGATAAAATAGTAAAATAAAACAAATTGTTGTTTACCTGACATAAAATAATAAAAACAAATTTTTGTTTATCTGACATAAAATAATAAAATGAAACAAATTGTTGTTTACCTGACATAAAATAATAAAATGAAACAAATTGTTTACCTGACAAAAAATAAAAAGAAACAAGTTGTTGTTTGCCTGACATAAAATAATAAAATACTTAAACGAATAGAAATAATCAAAGTTTATTTATATAGCCCTAAATCACAAATGTCTCAAAGGGCTGCACAAGCCACGACGACATCCTCGTTAAATACTCTTGTTGTTTTACTCACACAAAACAATAACATTTTGAAAGAAAAACAAAACAGGTTTTTGTTTATTTACCTGATATAAAATGATAAAATACTTAATAAAATGAAACAAGTTGTTTACCTGACATAAAAAAACTAAAACATTGAAAGAAAAGAAACAGGTTGTTGTTTACCTGCCATGAAATAATAAAATGAAACAAATTGTTGTTTACGGACATAGAATATAGAAAGAAAAGAGGTACATAACTCCACATGTGTTCATTGATAGTTTAGACGTGACTATCTACAATAAATAAATAGTCATGAGAACAAAGACAAGGCAGTGTGTGAGGAGAAGGTGTGTCCTGTACTGTTCGTGTATTGAAGTGAAGAAGAAAGATGTGTTCTCATAAGCTACTTTTCTTTGTCACAAACTAAGCATTTTTCATGCTCACATGAATGGAAAAACATGAATGGATGCAAACATTATGCATTTATTATTGTTGCGATAATCCTGCTTGTACATGTCGGCGTATAAAGTGTGTTGTTTCATTCCTGTCACAATGAACCAGTTCATTAAACATATTTGTCATAAATCATTTCCCTTATTTATATTTTCTGAATAAATGATTTGATGATTTTCGTCAGTGAAATAGGTGAATGAACATCCTTTTGAACTTGATTGTGAACAAGAGTATTTTGAACTAGATTTTGAACATATTTATGAACATAATCATGGACTTGAACATGATCATGAATGTGTTTGTGAACATGATAATGATCGAGATAATGAACGTTTTTATGAACGTCATCATTGACGTGATTATGAACATAATTATGAATGTGATTATGAACATAATCATGAACTTGTCATTATTTATACTTTCTGAATAAATGATTTGATAATGTTCATCGGTGAAATAGGTGAGTTAACATTGTTTTGAACTTGATTATGAACACGATTATGAACATAAATTTGAACTTGATTATGAACATAATCATGGACTTGAACATGATCATAAACGTGATTATGAATGTGTTTGTGAACATGATTATGAACACCATCATGGACGTGATTGTGAACATGATGATGGAGATAATGAACGTTTTTATGAACGTCATCATTGACGTGATTATGAACATAATTATGAATGTGATTATGAACATAATCATGAACTTGTCATTATTTATACTTTCTGAATAAATGATTTGATAATGTTCGTCGGTGAGATAGGTGAATGAACATCATTTTGAACTTGATTATGAACACGATTATGAACATAAATTTGAACATGATTTTGAACATAATCATGGACTTGAACATGATCATAAACGTGATTATGAATGTGTTTGTGAACATGATTATGAACACCATCATGGACGTGATCATGAACATGATGGAGATAATGAACGTTTTATGAACGTCATTGACGTGATTATGAACATAATTATGAATGTGATTATGAACATAGTCATGAACTTGTCATTATTTATACTTTCTGAATAAATGATTTGATAATGTTCATCGGTGAAATAGGTGAGTTAACATTGTTTTGAACTTGATTATGAACACGATTATGAACATAAATTTGAACTTGATTTTGAACATAATCATGGACTTGAACATGATCATAAACGTGATTATGAATGTGTTTGTGAACATGATTATGAACACCATCATGCACGTGATCATGAACATGATGATCGAGATAATGAACGTTTTATGAACGTCATCATTGACGTGATTATGAACATCATCATGAACTTGTCATTATTTATACTTTCTGAATAAATGATTTGATAATGTTCATCGGTGAAATAGGTGAGTTAACATTGTTTTGAACTTGATTATGAACACGATTATGAACATGATTTTGAACATAATTATGAACATAATCATTACCTTGAACATGATCATAAACGTGATTATGAATGTGTTTGTGAACATGATTATGAACACCATCATGGACGTGATTGTGAACATGATGATCGAGATAATGAACGTTTTTATGAACGTCATGCTTGACGTGATTATGAACATAATCATGAACTTGTCATTATTTATACTTTCTGAATAAATGATTTGATAATGTTCATCGGTGAAATAGGTGAGTTAACATTGTTTTGAACTTGATTACGAACACGATTATGAACATAAATTTGAACTTGATTATGAACATAATCATGGACTTGAACATGATCATAAACGTGATTATGAATGTGTTTGTGAACATGATTATGAACACCATCATGGACGTGATTGTGAACATGATGATGATCGAGATAATGAACGTTTTTATGAACGTCATCATTGACGTGATTATGAACATAATTATGAATGTGATTATGAACATAATCATGAACTTGTCATTATTTATACTTTCTGAATAAATGATTTGATAATGTTCGTCGGTGAGATAGGTGAATGAACATAATTTTGAACTTGATTATGAACACGATTATGAACATGATTTTGAACATAATTTTGAACATAATCATGGACTTGAACATGATCATAAACGTGATTATGAATGTGTTTGTGAACATGATTATGAACACCATCATGGACGTGATCATGAACATGATGGAGATAATGAACGTTTTATGAACGTCATTGACGTGATTATGAACATAATTATGAATGTGATTATGAACATAGTCATGAACTTGTCATTATTTATACTTTCTGAATAAATGATTTGATAATGTTCATCGGTGAAATAGGTGAGTTAACATTGTTTTGAACTTGATTATGAACACGATTATGAACATAAATTTGAACTTGATTTTGAACATAATCATGGACTTGAACATGATCATAAACGTGATTATGAATGTGTTTGTGAACATGATTATGAACACCATCATGCACGTGATCATGAACATGATGATCGAGATAATGAACGTTTTATGAACGTCATCATTGACGTGATTATGAACATCATCATGAACTTGTCATTATTTATACTTTCTGAATAAATGATTTGATAATGTTCATCGGTGAAATAGGTGAGTTAACATTGTTTTGAACTTGATTTTGAACATAATTATGAACATAATCATTACCTTGAACATGATCATAAACGTGATTATGAATGTGTTTGTGAACATGATTATGAACACCATCATGGACGTGATTGTGAACATGATGATGATCGAGATAATGAACGTTTTTATGAACGTCATGCTTGACGTGATTATGAACATAATCATGAACTTGTCATTATTTATACTTTCTGAATAAATGATTTGATAATGTTCATCGGTGAAATAGGTGAGTTAACATTGTTTTGAACTTGATTATGAACACGATTATGAACATAAATTTGAACTTGATTATGAACATAATCATGGACTTGAACATGATCATAAACGTGATTATGAATGTGTTTGTGAACATGATTATGAACACCATCATGGACGTGATTGTGAACATGATGATGATCGAGATAATGAACGTTTTATGAACGTCATCATTGACGTGATTATGAACATAATTATGAATGTGATTATGAACATAATCATGAACTTGTCATTATTTATACTTTCTGAATAAATGATTTGATAATGTTCGTCGGTGAGATAGGTGAATGAACATCATTTTGAACTTGATTATGAACACGATTATGAACATGATTTTGAACATAATTATGAACATAAACATGGACTTGAACATGATCATAAACGTGATTATGAATGTGTTTGTGAACATGATTATGAACACCATCATGCACGTGATCATGAACATGATGATCGAGATAATGAACGTTTTATGAACGTCATCATTGACGTGATTATGAACATAATTATGAATGTGATTATGAACATAATCATGAACTTGTCATTATTTATACTTTCTGAATAAATGATTTGATAATGTTCATCTGTGAAATAGGTGAGTTAACATTGTTTTGAACTTGATTATGAACACCATTATGAACATAAATTTGAACATAATTATGAACATAATCATGGACTTGAACATGATCATAAACATGTTTATGAATGTGTTTGTGAACATGATTATGAACACCATCATGCACGTGATCATGAACATGATGATCGAGATAATGAACGTTTTATGAACGTCATCATTGACGTGATTATGAACATAATTATGAATGTGATTATGAACATAATCAAGAACTTGTCATTATTTATACTTTCTGAATAAATGATTTGATAATGTTCGTCGGTGAGATAGGTGAATGAACATCATTTTGAACTTGATTATGAACATGATTTTAAACATAATTTTGAACATGATTAAAGACATGATTAGGAACTTGATTATGAACGTGTTTGTGAACATGATTACGAACATCATCATGAACATGATCGTGATTGTGATACTGAACGATTTTATGAACATCATCATTGACGTGATTAATGAACTTAATGATTTAAGTCTCACCTTAAAACTCATCTGTATACTCTAGCCTTTAAATAGACCTCCTTTTTAGACCAGTTGATCTGCCGCTTCTTTTCTTTTTCTCCTCTGTCCCCCCCTCCCTTGCTTAAGGGGTCCGGTCCGATGGCCATGGATGAAGTACTGGCTGTCCAGAGTCGGGACCCAGGATGGACTGGTTGGGGACATCTCTACGCTGCTGATCCGACTCCGCTTGGGATAGTTTCCTGTGGACGGGACTCTCGCTGCTGTCTTGGATCCGCTTTGGACTGGACTTTCGCGACTGTGTTGGATCCACTATGGATTGAACTTTCACAGTATCATGTTAGACCCGCTCGGCATCCATTGCTTTCGGTCCCCTAGAGGGGGGGGGGTTGCCCACATCTGAGGTCCTCTCCAAGGTTTCTCATAGTCAGCATTGTCACTGGCGTCCCACTGGATGTGAATTCTCCCTGCCCACTGGGTGTGAGTTTTCCTTGCCCTTTTGTGGGTTCTTCCGAGGATGTTGTAGTCGTAATGATTTGTGCAGTCCTTTGAGACATTTGTGATTTAGGGCTATATAAATAAACATTGATTGATTGATGAACGTGATTATAAACATAATTTTGAACATGATGATGAACATATTTTGAACATCATTTTTAACATGATTATGAACATAATTTTGTAACATGATTATGTCCATGAGTATGAACATAACTTTGAACTTGATTATGAACACGATTTTGAACATAATTTTGCACGATTATGAACATGATTTTGAATGTGATCATGAACTGGATTATGAATGTGATTGTGAATATGTTTGTGAACATGATTATGAACATCATCATGGACGTGATCATGAACATTTTTATGAACGCCATCATTGACGTGATCATGAACTTTATAATGAACATGATTATGAACTTTATGAACATAATTTTGAAAATGATTATGAACATAGTTATGAACATGATTATAAACATAATTTTGAACATGATTATGTCCATGGGTATGATCATTTTGAACATGGTTTTGAACATAATTATAAACATGATTATGAACGTGATTATGAACATAATCATTGCCTTGAACATGATCATGAACTTGATTATGAACGTGTTTGTGAACATGATTATAAACATCATCATGGATGCAATCATGAACATGATCATGAACGTATTTATGAAGGTCATCATTGACGTGATTATGAACGTAATCATGAATTTTATGAACATAATTTTGAACATGATTATGAACATAATTTTGAACATGATTATGTCCATTAATATGGACATCATTTTGAACTTGATTATGATCATAATTTTGAACATGATTATGAACATGATTTTGACCCTCGTGTGGTGTTCGGGTCATCAGAGGGTCAAATGTGCGACAAAATGAGAGCAGACAGTGTTGACAAACAATATTGCAACCTTGTGTGGGAACCGCATGTGCAGTATCACAAAAGAAGAATCATTTTTCTTTTAATAAAAAAATGAAAATGGGTCCCACAGACCCGAACACCACACAAGGACATATCAACCCTTTGAACAAACTAACCCTTTGCTGAACTAACCCGCGCTCTGTATCATTTCCTGTCCGCGTGCTCTTACTTTGGTGGTACTTCCTGCCGAGCGCCTTGTTTTCCTCGCATCTTTACATGCACCGGTGAGTTTCCTGCCACGGTCTCTGCAAATTATTGACTTTTTCTTAGTGTGCACACGTCTCTGCGTGCCGGGGTCATGCCGCTCTGACAAGACAGCTGCAGTTCCAATATGTTTTGGTTGGCCCCATTTTCTTTACAAATCCTTCCTTTGGTTGACATTTAGGATTGCAGTTAGTGGTGTGCCTTTAAGAAGTAGGCAAGTTCCTGTAGGAGGAGTTCTACTAGATGCAGTTTGAAAAGTGTCCAAAGTTGTTTGTGGAGAGGTTTTACAAGCATGTAGCAGTCCAGAGCGACCATGTCCCAGTTCCAACACTCCAGGGTGGATTGTATCCTGACTTATTTGGGTCTGGTCTTCCTGTTGTCGGACATTTGCTTGGACTTGGGAACTGCCGTGACTTTCTACCAGGAAGAGGATTACGTGTGCCTGGGAGTGCTGCTTTTTTTGCTCCTGGGCTCGTCCGTGCTGGTTCAGATCTTCAGCTGGCTGTGGTACACCAACGAGCCCCTGGAGAGGGCCACTCTGGTGGAGAGTCGGATCAGTCGCTCGCAACTCAAGATCCTGCACGTGTTCCAGCTGGGGACGTACTTCAGGTTTGGGAAGACCAAGTGGACTTTGAAATATGAGATTGTGCTTCAAGGAAACCGTGTGGTTTACAGGAAAAGACAACTTAAAACACGGAAGAGGCTTGAATGGGGTCTGAAGCAGGGTCTCTTTTTGAAGCCCCGCCTCCACACACACATTACATTACAAAGTCACAAAGACCCACATAGTGGAAGGGTTTTTTACACCAGAGACTATAGATGGTTCTTTAAAGGGAAACATTTATGACTTCACAACAGTGGCAGGATCCTCACGTGCTAAAAGCACACAGACTTATTTTGCACGCACCAAATTGCCAAAAGACAAAACCACTTACAATTACACAAGCAGAATTAAAAAAAAGACAAATCTTCAAATTACACAAACTTACAGTTACACAAAATTAATTAACCCAAAAAACATAACATATTACAACTGCACAAACCGAATCAATAAAGGATAACACAAATTACCAGTACAAAAAACAAAATAACTTACAATTACACAAACCTAATTTAAAAAAGACAAAACTTCTAATTACACAAACTGTAATTGACTAAGAAACAGAAAGCAAAACAAACCAAATTACCCCAAAAACTAAACATTTTACAACTACACAAACCGAATCAACAAAACAACTTACAATTACACACACCTAAATAACAAGTAAGAAAACAACTTATAATTACACAAACATAATGACCAAAAGACAAAACTTACAATTACATAAAAACTGAATCAACAAAAGACCAAACAACTTACAATCACACAAAACTAATTAACAAAAGACAAAGCAACATTCAATTACACAAACCTACTTAACAAATAGCAGAACAACTTACAGTTACACAAACATAATTACCCCCAAAACAAAACATTACAACAACACAAACCGAATCAATAAAAGATAACACAAATTACCAGTACAAAAAAAAATCAACAAAAAACAAAATAACTTACAATTACACAAACGTAATTGAAAAAAGACACAACAACTTTCAATTACACAAACCTAATTAAAAAAAGACAAAACTTCCAATTACACAAACTGTAATTGACAAAGAAACAGAAAGCAAAACAAATTACAATCACACAAACGTAATTACCCCAAAAACTAAACATTTTACAACTACACAAATCGAATCAACAAAACAACTTACAATTACACACACCTAAATAACAAGTAAGAAAACAACTTACAATTACACAAAAATACTGACCAAAAGACAAAACCTCCAATTACATAAACTGAATCAACAAAAGACAAAACTTACAATCACACAAAACTAATTAACAAAAGACAAAGCAACATTCAATTACACAAACCTACTTAACAAATAGCAGAACAACTTAGTTACACAAACATAATTACCCCCAAAACAAAACATATTACAACAACACAAACCGAATCAATAAAAGATAACACAAATTACCAGTACAAAAAAAATAAACAAAAGACAAAATAACTTACAATTACACAAACGTAATTAACAAAAGACACAACAACTTTCAATTACACAAACCTAATTAAAAAAAAGACAAAACTTCTAATTACACAAACTAATTGACTAAGAAACAGAAAGCAAAACAAATTACAATCACACAAACATAATCACCCAAAAAACTAAACATTTTACAACTACACAAATCGAATCAACATAACAACTTACAATTACACACACCTAAATAACAAGTAAGAAAACAACTTACAATTACACAAACATAATGACCAAAAGACAAAACCTCCAATTACATAAACTGAATCAACAAAAGACAAAACAACTTACAATCACACAAAACTAATTAACAAAAGACAAAGCAACATTCAATTACACAAACTTACTTAACAAATAGCAGAACAACTTACAGTTACACAAACATAATTACCCCCAAAACAAAACATATTACAATTACACAAACGTGATTACCCAAAAAACTAAACATTTTACAACTACACAAATCGAATCAATAAAACAACTAACAATTACACACACCTAAATAACAAGTAAGAAAACAACTTACAATTACACAAACATAATGACCAAAAGACAAAACCTCCAATTACATAAACTGAATCAAAAAAAGACAAAACAACTTACAATCACACAAAACTAATTAACAAAAGACAAAGCAACATTCAATTACACAAACCTACTTAACAAATAGCAGAACAACTTAGTTACACAAACATAATTACCCCCAAAGCAAAACAAATTACAATTACACAAATGTAATTACCCAAAAAACTAAACATTTTACAACTACACAAACCGAATCACTAAAACAACTTACAATTACACACACCTAAATAACAAGTAAGAAAACAACTTACAATTACACAAACATAATGACCAAAAGACAAAACCTCCAATTACATAAACTGAATCAACAAAAGACAAAACAACTTACAATCACACAAAACTAATTAACAAAAGACAAAGCAACATTCAATTACACAAACCTACTTAACAAATAGCAGAACAACTTACAGTTACACAAACATAATTACCCCCAAAACAAAACATTACAACAACACAAACCGAATCAATAAAAGATAACACAAATTACCAGTACAAAAAAAAATCAACAAAAAACAAAATAACTTACAATTACACAAACGTAATTAACAAAAGACACAACAACTTTCAATTACACAAACCTAATTAAAAAAAGACAAAACTTCTAATTACACAAACTGTAATTGACTAAGAAACAGAAAGCAAAACAAATTACAATCACACAAACGTAATTACCCCAAAAACTAAACATTTTACCACTACACAAATCGAATCAACAAAACAACTTACAATTACACACACCTAAATAACAAGTAAGAAAACAACTTACAATTACACAAACATAATGACCAAAAGACAAAACCTCCAATTACATAAACTGAATCAACAAAAGACAAAACTTACAATCACACAAAACTAATTAACAAAAGACAAAGGAACATTCAATTACACAAACCTACTTAACAAATAGCAGAACAACTTAGTTACACAAACATAATTACCCCCAAAGCAAAACAAATTACAATTACACAAACGTAATCACCCAAAAAACTAAACATTTTACAACTACACAAACCGAATCAACAAAACAACTTACAATTACACACACCTAAATAACAAGTAAGAAAACAACTTACAACTACACAAACATAATAACCAAAAGACAAAACCTCCAATTACAAAAACTGAATCAAAAGACAAAACAACTTACAATCACACAAAACTAATTAACAAAAGACAAAGCAACATTCAATTACACAAACCTACTTAACAAATAGCAGAACAACTTACAGTTACACAAACATAATTACCCCCAAAACAAAACATATTACAACAACACAAACCGAATCAATAAAAGATAACACAAATTACCAGTACAAAAAAAAATCAACAAAAAACAAAATAACTTACAATTACACAAACGTAATTAACAAAAGACACAACAACTTTCAATTACACAAACCTAATTAAAAAAAGACAAAACTTCCAATTACACAAACTGTAATTGACTAAGAAACAGAAAGCAAAACAAATTACAATCACACAAACATAATCACCCAAAAAACTAAACATTTTACAACTATACAAATCGAATCAATAAAACAACTTACAATTACACACACCTAAATAACAAGTAAGAAAACAACTTACAATTACACAAACATAATGACCAAAAGACAAAACCTCCAATTACATAAACTGAATCAAAAAAAGACAAAACAACTTACAATCACACAAAACTAATTAACAAAAGACAAAGCAACATTCAATTACACAAACTTACTTAACAAATAGCAGAACAACTTAGTTACACAAACATAATTACCCCCAAAGCAAAACAAATTACAATTACACAAATGTAATTACCCCAAAAACTAAACATTTTACAACTACACAAACCGAATCAACAAAACAACTTACAATTACACACACCTAAATAACAAGTAAGAAAACAACTTACAATTACACAAACATAATGACCAAAAGACAAAACTTACAATTACATAAAAACTGAATCAACAAAAGACCAAACAACTTACAATCACACAAAAATAATTAACAAAAGACAAAGCAACATTCAATTACACAAACCTACTTAACAAATAGCAGAACAACTTACAGTTACACAAACATAATTACCCCCAAAACAAAACATTACAACAACACAAACCGAATCAATAAAAGATAACACAAATTACCAGTACAAAAAAAAATCAACAAAAAACAAAATAACTTACAATTACACAAACGTAATTGAAAAAAGACACAACAACTTTCAATTACACAAACCTAATTAAAAAAAGACAAAACTTCCAATTACACAAACTGTAATTGACAAAGAAACAGAAAGCAAAACAAATTACAATCACACAAACGTAATTACCCCAAAAACTAAACATTTTACAACTACACAAATCGAATCAACAAAACAACTTACAATTACACACACCTAAATAACAAGTAAGAAAACAACTTACAATTACACAAAAATACTGACCAAAAGACAAAACCTCCAATTACATAAACTGAATCAACAAAAGACAAAACTTACAATCACACAAAACTAATTAACAAAAGACAAAGCAACATTCAATTACACAAACCTACTTAACAAATAGCAGAACAACTTAGTTACACAAACATAATTACCCCCAAAACAAAACATATTACAACAACACAAACCGAATCAATAAAAGATAACACAAATTACCAGTACAAAAAAAATAAACAAAAGACAAAATAACTTACAATTACACAAACGTAATTAACAAAAGACACAACAACTTTCAATTACACAAACCTAATTAAAAAAAAGACAAAACTTCTAATTACACAAACTAATTGACTAAGAAACAGAAAGCAAAACAAATTACAATCACACAAACATAATCACCCAAAAAACTAAACATTTTACAACTACACAAATCGAATCAACATAACAACTTACAATTACACACACCTAAATAACAAGTAAGAAAACAACTTACAATTACACAAACATAATGACCAAAAGACAAAACCTCCAATTACATAAACTGAATCAACAAAAGACAAAACAACTTACAATCACACAAAACTAATTAACAAAAGACAAAGCAACATTCAATTACACAAACTTACTTAACAAATAGCAGAACAACTTACAGTTACACAAACATAATTACCCCCAAAACAAAACATATTACAATTACACAAACGTGATTACCCAAAAAACTAAACATTTTACAACTACACAAATCGAATCAATAAAACAACTAACAATTACACACACCTAAATAACAAGTAAGAAAACAACTTACAATTACACAAACATAATGACCAAAAGACAAAACCTCCAATTACATAAACTGAATCAAAAAAAGACAAAACAACTTACAATCACACAAAACTAATTAACAAAAGACAAAGCAACATTCAATTACACAAACCTACTTAACAAATAGCAGAACAACTTAGTTACACAAACATAATTACCCCCAAAGCAAAACAAATTACAATTACACAAATGTAATTACCCAAAAAACTAAACATTTTACAACTACACAAACCGAATCACTAAAACAACTTACAATTACACACACCTAAATAACAAGTAAGAAAACAACTTACAATTACACAAACATAATGACCAAAAGACAAAACCTCCAATTACATAAACTGAATCAACAAAAGACAAAACAACTTACAATCACACAAAACTAATTAACAAAAGACAAAGCAACATTCAATTACACAAACCTACTTAACAAATAGCAGAACAACTTACAGTTACACAAACATAATTACCCCCAAAACAAAACATTACAACAACACAAACCGAATCAATAAAAGATAACACAAATTACCAGTACAAAAAAAAATCAACAAAAAACAAAATAACTTACAATTACACAAACGTAATTAACAAAAGACACAACAACTTTCAATTACACAAACCTAATTAAAAAAAGACAAAACTTCTAATTACACAAACTGTAATTGACTAAGAAACAGAAAGCAAAACAAATTACAATCACACAAACGTAATTACCCCAAAAACTAAACATTTTACCACTACACAAATCGAATCAACAAAACAACTTACAATTACACACACCTAAATAACAAGTAAGAAAACAACTTACAATTACACAAACATAATGACCAAAAGACAAAACCTCCAATTACATAAACTGAATCAACAAAAGACAAAACTTACAATCACACAAAACTAATTAACAAAAGACAAAGGAACATTCAATTACACAAACCTACTTAACAAATAGCAGAACAACTTAGTTACACAAACATAATTACCCCCAAAGCAAAACAAATTACAATTACACAAACGTAATCACCCAAAAAACTAAACATTTTACAACTACACAAACCGAATCAACAAAACAACTTACAATTACACACACCTAAATAACAAGTAAGAAAACAACTTACAACTACACAAACATAATAACCAAAAGACAAAACCTCCAATTACAAAAACTGAATCAAAAGACAAAACAACTTACAATCACACAAAACTAATTAACAAAAGACAAAGCAACATTCAATTACACAAACCTACTTAACAAATAGCAGAACAACTTACAGTTACACAAACATAATTACCCCCAAAACAAAACATATTACAACAACACAAACCGAATCAATAAAAGATAACACAAATTACCAGTACAAAAAAAAATCAACAAAAAACAAAATAACTTACAATTACACAAACGTAATTAACAAAAGACACAACAACTTTCAATTACACAAACCTAATTAAAAAAAGACAAAACTTCCAATTACACAAACTGTAATTGACTAAGAAACAGAAAGCAAAACAAATTACAATCACACAAACATAATCACCCAAAAAACTAAACATTTTACAACTATACAAATCGAATCAATAAAACAACTTACAATTACACACACCTAAATAACAAGTAAGAAAACAACTTACAATTACACAAACATAATGACCAAAAGACAAAACCTCCAATTACATAAACTGAATCAAAAAAAGACAAAACAACTTACAATCACACAAAACTAATTAACAAAAGACAAAGCAACATTCAATTACACAAACTTACTTAACAAATAGCAGAACAACTTAGTTACACAAACATAATTACCCCCAAAGCAAAACAAATTACAATTACACAAATGTAATTACCCCAAAAACTAAACATTTTACAACTACACAAACCGAATCAACAAAACAACTTACAATTACACACACCTAAATAACAAGTAAGAAAACAACTTACAATTACACAAACATAATGACCAAAAGACAAAACTTACAATTACATAAAAACTGAATCAACAAAAGACCAAACAACTTACAATCACACAAAAATAATTAACAAAAGACAAAGCAACATTCAATTACACAAACCTACTTAACAAATAGCAGAACAACTTACAGTTACACAAACATAATTACCCCCAAAACAAAACATATTACAACAACACAAACCGAATCAATAAAAGATAACACAAATTACCAGTACAAAAAAAAATCAACAAAAAACAAAATAACTTACAATTACACAAACGTAATTAACAAAAGACACAACAACTTTCAATTACACAAACCTAATTAAAAAAAGACTAAACTTCCAATTACACAAACTGTAATTGACTAAGAAACAGAAAGCAAAACAAATTACAATCACACAAACATAATTACCCCAAAAACTAAACATTTTACAACTACACAAATCGAATCAATAAAACAACTTACAATTACACACACCTAAATAGCAAGTAAGAAAACAGCTTACAATTACACAAACATAATGACCAAAAGAAAAAAACCTCCAATTACATAAACTGAATCAACAAAAGACAAAACAACTTACAATCACACAAAACTAATTAACAAAAGACAAAGCAACATTCAATTACACAAACCTACTTAACAAATAGCAGAACAACTTAGTTACACAAACATAATTACCCCCAAAACAAAACATATTACAATTACACAAACGTAATTACCCAAAAAACTAAACATTTTACAACTACACAAATCGAATCAATAAAACAACTTACAATTACACTAAACTAATTAACAAAAGACAAAGCAACATTCAATTACACAAACCTACTTAATAAATAGCAGAACAACTTAGTTACACAAACATAATTACCCCCAAAGCAAAACAAATTACAATTACACAAACGTAATTACCCAAAAAACTAAACATTTTACAACTACACAAATCGAATCAACAAAACAACTTACAATTACACACACCTAAATAACAAGTAAGAAAACAACTTACAATTACACAAACATACTGACCAAAAGACAAAACCTCCAATTACATAAACTGAATCAACAAAAGACAAAACTTACAATCACACAAAACTAATTAACAAAAGACAAAGCAACATTCAATTACACAAACCTACTTAACAAATAGCAGAACAACTTAGTTACACAAACATAATTACCCCCAAAGCAAAACAAATTACAATTACACAAACGTAATCACCCAAAAAAATAAACATTTTACAACTACACAAATCGAATCAATAAAACAACTTACAATTACACACACCTAAATAACAATTAAGAAAACAACTTACAATTACACAAACATAATAACCAAAAGACAAAACTTCCAATTACATAAACTGCATCAACAAAAGACAAAACAACTTACAATCACACAAAACTAATTAACAAAAGACAAAGCAACACTCAATTACACAAACCTACTTAACAAATAGCAGAACTTAGTTACACAAACATAATTACCCCCAAAACAAAACATATTACAACAACACAAACCGAATCAATAAAAGATAACACAAATTACCAGTACAAAAAAAATCAACAAAAGACAAAATAACTTACAATTACACAAACGTAATTAACAAAAGACACAACAACTTTCAATTACACAAACCTAATTAAAAAAAAGACAAAACTTCTAATTACACAAACTGTAATTGACTAAGAAACAGAAAGCAAAACAAATTACAATCACACAAACATAATCACCCAAAAAACTAAACATTTTACAACTATACAAATCGAATCAACAAAACAACTTACAATTACACACACCTAAATAACAAGTAAGAAAACAACTTACAATTACACAAACATAATGACCAAAAGAAAAAAACCTCCAATTACATAAACTGAATCAACAAAAGACAAAACAACTTACAATCACACAAAACTAATCAACAAAAGACAAAGCAACATTCAATTACACAAACCTACTTAACAAATAGCAGAACAACTTAGTTACACAAACATAATTACCCCCAAAACAAAACATATTACAATTACACAAACGTAATTACCCAAAAAACTAAACATTTTACAACTACACAAATCGAATCAATAAAACAACTTACAATTACACTAAACTAATTAACAAAAGACAAAGCGACATTCAATTACACAAACCTACTTAACAAATAGCAGAACAACTTAGTTACACAAACATAATTACCCCCAAAGCAAAACAAATTACAATTACACAAACGTAATCACCCAAAAAACTAAACATTTTACCACTACACAAATCGAATCAACAAAACAACTTACAATTACACACACCTAAATAACAAGTAAGAAAACAACTTACAATTACACAAACATAATGACCAAAAGACAAAACCTCCAATTACATAAACTGAATCAACAAAAGACAAAACTTACAATCACACAAAACTAATTAACAAAAGACAAAGCAACATTCAATTACACAAACCTACTTAACAAATAGCAGAACAACTTAGTTACACAAACATAATTACCCCCAAAGCAAAACAAATTACAATTACACAAACGTAATCACCCAAAAAACTAAACATTTTACAACTACACAAATCGAATCAATAAAACAACTTACAATTACACACACCTAAATAACAATTAAGAAAACAACTTACAATTACACAAACATAATAACCAAAAGACAAAACCTCCAATTACATAAACTGCATCAACAAAAGACAAAACAACTTACAATCACACAAAACTAATTAACAAAAGACAAAGCAACATTCAATTACACAAACCTACTTAACAAATAGCAG
>NC_084631.1:43958490-43997466 GCF_033978795.1 Nerophis ophidion
TGTACCTTTCAGCATTAATGGTGCCTTCACAGATGTGTAAGTTACCCATGCCTTGGGCACTAATGCACCCCCATACCATCACAGATGCTGGCTTTTGCACTTTGCATAGATAACAGTCTGGATGGTTTGGTCAGGATGACACAATGTCGAGTATTTCCCCAAAACATTTGAAATGTGGACTGGTCAGACCACAAAACCATTTTCCACCTCGCAGCAGTCCATCTTAGATGATCTCGGGCCCAGGGAAGCCGGCGGCGTTTCTGGATGTTGTTGATAAATGGCTTTCGCTTTGCATAGTAGAGCTTTAACTTGCACTTACAGATGTAGCGACCAACTGTACTTAGTGACAGTGGTTTTCTGAAGTGTTCCCAAGCCCATGTGGTGATATCCTTTAGAGATTGAGTGATACTTTTATTAGTAGATTGCACAGTACAGTACATATTCCGTACAATTGACCACTAAATGGTAACACCCGAATAAGTTTTTCAACTTGTTTAAGTCGGGGTCCACGTTAATCAATTCATGATGTCGGTTTTTGATACAGTGCCGTTTGAGGGATGGAAGGTCACGGTCATTCAATGTTGGTTTCTGGCCATGCCGCTTACGTGGAGTGATTTCTCCAGATTCTCTGAACCTTTTGATGATATTATGGAGCGTAGATGTTAAAATCCTTAAATTTCTTGCAATGTCACTTTGAGAAAGGTTGTTCTTAAATTGTTTGACTATTTGCTCACGCAGTTGTGGACAAAGGGGTGTACCTCGCCCCATCCTTTCTTGTGAAAGACTGAGCATTTTTTGGGAAGCTGTTTTTATAGCCAATCATGGCACCCACCTGTTCCCAATTAGCCTGCACACCTGTGGGATGTTCCAAATAAGCGTTTGATGAGCATTCCTCAACTTTATCAGTATTTATTGCCACCTTTCCCAACTCCTTTGTCACGTTTTGCTGGCATCAAACTCTAAAGTTAATGATTATTTGCAACAACAAAAAAAGTTTGTGAGTTTGAACATGAAATATGTTGTCTTTGTAGCATATTCAACTGAATATGGCTTGAAAAGGATTTGCAAATCATTGTATTCTGTTTATATTTACATCTAACACAATTTCCCAACTTGTAAGTGTGTCCTCTTAGGAGCCAGTGTCCTTTACAGTGGACATGTATCTTTAGGTCTATTGGTTTTGTCAGTTGCACACTTTGGGAAAAACATAGCAAAACACAAATGTCCACTCCAGTGGACGCTGGCTTTCAGGACGATATTCCACAAACAGTATGGAGTCATTCATAAAAAGACACAATTACAACACAAATATCGCATGTTTACATGATCACACATACCGTATCGCAGCACCGTAGTAGTTGTCCTCCATAATTAACACGCCAACCGCCCACATTAGATATCGTGAGCATAGTCCACGCCGCACTTATCTCTCCAGGGAATAAACTAGTGCAACGCTGTAATATGACCTGGAAAAAAACACTTGTCATACGCCACAATATTAGGAATCCATGCACTAGCAAGAAAACTACCAAAAAAAAGGACTTGAGCAGTTTCAGTAAGAACTATATCTTGTTGTGCAGGTCTACATAATACTTGAATTGTCTTGTTCTGGAGGGCTTGATTGAACCCTCCACCATTCCTGGGTCATGAGAATAAATTGTAATTTATTAGTATATTCATCAACTGTATTTTATTATTAACACTTTATTGTATTCGTCAAGATGAACTAATTATAAGTCGAATAAATATTGTGTGTTATGTTTCTAATGTATTGTAGGTTTAATGAAAATATATATTCAAAACAAACCTTTATGCTTGCAGTTCTTGTTATCGAAGTAAAATGCTTTGTACAAAAACTCAAAAGCAGTCAAGCTGGAACTTTGTGTAAATGGTAAATAAAAACAGAATTCAATGATTTGCAAATCCTTTTCAACTTATATTCAATTGAATAGACTGCAAGGACAAGATATTAAATTTTTTTTTTGCAAATAATAATTAACTTAGAATTTAATGGCAGCAACACATTGCAAAAAAGCATTTTACCACTGTGTTACATGGCCTTTCCTTTCAACAACACTCAGTAAACGTTTGGGAACTGAGGAGACACATTTTTGAAGCTTTTCAGGTGGAATTCTTTCCCATTTTTGCTTAAGTTGTTCAACAGTCCGTTGTAGTATTTTAGTCTTTTTTCAATGGGAGACAGGTCTGGACTACAGGCAGGTCCATCTAGTACCCACACTCTTTTACTATGAAGCCACGCTGTTGTAACACTTGGCTTGGCATTGTCTTGCTGAAATAAGCAGGGGCGTCCATGATAACGTTGCTTGGATGACAACATATGTTGCTCCAAAACCTGTATGTACCTTTCAGCATTAATGGTGCCTTCACAGATGTGTAAGTTACCCATGCCTTGGGCACTAATACACCCCCATACCATCACACATGCTGGCTTTTACACTTTTGACCCTATAACAACCCGGACGGTTATTTTCCTCTTTAGTCCGGAGGACATGACGTCCACATTTTCCAAAAACAATTTGAAATGTGGACTCGTCAGACCACGGAACACTTTTCCACTTTGCATCAGTCCATCTTAGATGAGCTCGGGCCCAGCGAAGCCGTCGGCCCTTCCGGGTGTTGTTGATAAATGGCTTTTGCTTTGCATAGTAGAGTTTTAACTTGCACTTACAGATGTAGCGACAAACTGTAGTTACTGACAGTGTTTTTTTGAAGTGTTCCTGAGCCCATGTGGTGATATCCTTTATACACTGATGTCGCTTTTTGTTGCAGTATCGCCTGACGAATCGAAAGTCCATACTATCATCGCTTACGTGCAGTGATTTCTCCAGATTCTCTGAACTTTTTGTTAAAATTACAGACCGTAGATGATGAAATCCCTAAATTTCTTGCAATAGCTGGTTGAGAAATGTTGTTTTTAAACTGTTGGACAATTTTCTCACGCATTTGTTAACAAGTGGTGACCCTCGCCCCGTCCTTGTTTGTGAATGACTGAGCATTTCCTGGAAGCTGCTTTTATACCCAATCATGGCACCCACCTGTTCACCTGAGGGATGTTCCAAATAAGTGTTTGACGAGCCTTCCTCAGTCTTTTTTTACCACTTGTGCCAGCTTTTATGAAACAAACATTCCAAATGAGCTAACATTTGCAAAAAAATAACAAAAGTTTACAAGTTTGAACGTTAAATGTCTTGTCTTTGCAGTCTATTCAATTGAATATAAGTTGAAAAGGATTTGCAAATCATTGTATTCTGTTTTTATTTACCATTTACACAACGTGACAACTTCACTGCTTTTGGCTTTTGCATATAAACACACACACTTAGTATTTGCATATACAGGTACAGTATATATATATATATATATATATATACATACAGTATGTGTGTGTATATATACATATATACGTGTGTGTGTGTGTATGTATGTATGTGTATATATATATATATACATATATATATATATATATACATACATATATATATATATATATATACATACATATATATATATATACATATATATATATATATACATACATATATATATATATACATACATACATACATATATATATATACATACATATATATACATACATACATACATATATATACATACATACATACATACATACATATATATACATACATACATACATACATACATACATACATACATACATACATACATACATACATACATATATATATATATATATATATATATATATATATATATATACATATATATATATGCTTCACGGTGGCAGAGGGGTTAGTGCATCTGCCTCACAATACGAAGTTCCTGCAGTCCTGGGTTCAAATCCAGGCTCGGGATCTTTCTGTGTGGAGTTTGCATGTTCTCCCCGTGAATGCGTGGGTTCTCTCCGGGTACTCCGGCTTCCTCCCACCTCCAAAGTGAATTGTGAAGTGAATTATATTTATATAGCGCTTTTCTCAGGTGACTCAAAGCGCTTTACATAGTGACACCCAATATCTAAGTTCCATTTAAACCAGTGTGGGTGAAACTGGGAGCAGGTGGGTAAAGTGTTTTGCCCAAGGACACAACGGCAGTAATTAGGATGGCACAAGTCGGAATCGAACCTGCAACCCTCAAGTTGCTGGCACGGCTCCATGACATGCACCTGGGGATAGGTTGATTGGCAACACTAAATTGGCCCTAGTGTGTGAATGTGAGTGTGAATGTTGTCTGTCTATCTGTGTTGGCCCTGCGATGAGGTGGCGACTTGTCCAGGGTGTACCCTGCCTTCCGCCCGATTGTAGCTGAGATAGGCGCCAGCGCCCCCCGCGACCCCGAAAGGGAATAAGCGGTAGAAAATAGATGGAAAAATGGATGGACATTGATTTTGATTCATTATTATTTTCTCAAGAAAGAAACAGCCTGCATCGCAGCATTGTGTTATTAGAGTAAACATTGTAACATTTTCTTGTTACATTTCACCCGTTTTCTCCTTTATATCACTTTTTACGTTTTAAAAAATTTTTAATCGTTTTTTTAAAATGTGCCGTGGGGCCGTTAAAAAATTACCTGTGGGCCGCAAATGGCCCCTGGACCGCACTTTGGACACCCCTGTTGTAGCGTATATGATATGTGTTGTGTAGACAGCATATACTGTATACACTAACATAAATTAGGCACATATATACCTAGTACATGTACAGTGTTTATGCATAAACAAAACAGGCCAAAGGTTTGGACACACTTTCTCAATTCAGTGCGTTTTATTTTCATGACTATTTACATTGCAGATTGTCACTGAAGGCATCACAGCTATGACAACTGTGAAGTGCAAAGCATTTCAGGGGACTACCTCTTGAAGCTCATGGAGAGAATGCCAAGAGTGTGCAAAGCAGTAATCAGAGCAAATGGTGGCTATTTTGAAGAAACTAAAACATGTTTACAGTTATTTCCCCTTTTTTTGTTAAGTACACACAGTCGTGCTCGTAAGTTTAAGCACCCTGGGAGAATTCATGATTTCTTGGCCATTCTTCAGAGAATATGAACGATAACCCAAAAACCTTTCTTCCACTCCATGCTTAATAGTTAGGTGAAGCTATTTATTGGCAGACAACTGTGTTTACTCTTTTTAAATCAAAACGACAAAAGAAAGTACCCAAATGACCCTGTTCAAAAGTTTACATACCCACACTATTCATTTTTATTTTATTTTATATAACTGTCTAATGATAATGTCAATGAGGGATTTATAACCACTGCTATGTTGAAATTGTTACTGGTATTGATAAAGTTGTTGATAATATTCTATTATGTTTCACTACTTTTGGATTGTTCTGCGTCGTGTTTGTGTGTCCTCTCAATAGCTGTTTATTTTTGCTGTTCTGACTGTTGCTGGGTCGGGTTTGGTTCTGGAATTGGATTGCATTGTTGTGGTATTGCTTTGTTGAATTGAATAAATAAAAAATATTAAAAAAAAAAAAAAAAAGATTACAGACCCCAGTGACTTTGATCTGATAACATGCACAAAAGTTGACACAAACAGGTTTGAATGGCTAATCAAGGTTCCAATCCTCACCTGTGACCTGTTTGTAATTAATGTGTGTGTATGGCCTGCATATCTAATATCTGCATGGTCCAGTGGCCAAAAAGTTGAATTTTGGTCTCATCATTCCAAATTAGTTTGTTCCAGAAGTTTTGAGGCTTTGTGACATTGGCACAGATATGGCTTTCTTCTGGCGACTCGACCATGCAGCCCATTTTTCTCCAAGTGCCTCCTTATTGTGCATCTTGAAACAGCCACACCACAATTTTTCAGAGTCCTGTATTTCAGCTGAAGTTATTTGTGGATTTTGCTTTGAATCTCAAACTATTTTCCTGGCTGTTGTGGCTGAAATCTTTGCCGGTCGACCTGAATTCCTCATTTTCCACTTCTTAATCAGCGTTTGAACACTGCTGATTGGCATTCTCAATTCCTTAGATATCTTGTTATGCCCCTTCCCCGTTTTACGCAGTTCAATTACCTTTTCTCGCAGATCCTTTGACAATTCTTTTGCCTTCCCCATGACTCAGAATCCAGAAACATCTTTGCAGCACTGGATGAAAGATGCAATGGTCTGTCAGGAGCCCAGAAACTCACTGACCTTCTCTACACACACACATTACTTACAAAAAAACAGGTCACAGGTGAGGATTGGAACCTTGATTAGCCATTCAAGCCTGTTTGTGTCAACTTTTGTGCATGTTATCAGATCAAAGTCACCTGGGTATGTACATTTTTGATCAGGGTCACTTGGGTACTTTCTTTTGTCATTTTGATTTAAAAAGAGTAAACACAGGTGTTTGCCAATAAATAGCTTCACAAAACCATTAAGCATGGAGTGGAAGAAGTCTCATCTTAAAACTCATCTGTATACTCTAGCCTTTAAATAGACCTCCTTTTTAGACCAGTTGATCTGCCGCTTCTTTTCTTTCTCCTATGTCCCCCCCTCCCTTGTGGAGGGGGTCCGGTCCGATGACCATGGATGAAGTACTCACTGTCCAGAGTCGAGACCCAGGATGGACCGCTCGCCTGTATCGGTTGGGGACATCTCTACGCTGCTGATCCGCTTGAGATGGTTTCCTGTGGACGGGACTCTCACTGCTGTCTTGGAGCCACTATGGATTGAACTTTCACAGTATCATGTTAGACCCGCTCGACATCCATTGCTTTCGGTCCCCTAGAGGGGGGGGGGTTGCCCACATCTGAGGTCCTCTCCAAGGTTTCTCATAGTCAGCATTGTCACTGGCGTCCCACTGGATGTGAATTCTCCCTGCCCACTGGGTGTGAGTTTTCCTTGCCCTTTTGTGGGTTCTTCCGAGGATGTTGTAGTCGTAATGATTTGTGCAGTCCTTTGAGACATTTGTGATTTGGGGCTATATAAATAAACATTGATTGATTGATTGATTGATTTTTGGGTTGTCGTTCATATTTTCTGAAGAATGGCCAAGAAATCATAAATTCTCCCAGGGTATGTAAACTTATAAGCACGAATAACTCCACGTGTTCATTCCTAGTAGTGATGCCTTCAGTGACAATCTACAATGTAAATAGTCATGCAAATAAACCATTGAATGAGAAGGCGTGTCCAAACTTTTGGCCTGTACTGTATATTTCATCAAAGTCCAATGCAATTTAATTATAAATTGTTTCCCCTAAATATATAGAAAAAAACTATATCTCGTACTTAAAGCGCACAAATAAAAGCTACCTTGCAGGGACTTGTCGTCATTAGAGATATGCGAAGAGGCTTGTCGATGTACTTACAATGTAGTACTTTTATCATCAGGTACACAAGAAACCCTTAAGAGGCACGTGTCCGTGTCCCAAACTGCTACAGTGCTCTGAAGAGACCTGAGATGATACACACGTTACAGGTTATTAGTACCTTTGTGCGACTCAATTGTTTACTGTAGAGCACACATGAAGAAATACATCTGAAGTACATCTACAGATTTAAGCATTGAAATAAAAATGTAAAACTTATTTTTAACACTTAAGTGGGAGGGCCTTTTTTTCTAAAAACTGTCAATCGTTAAGAATTTTTGACATATTCAAGGCTCCTATTACGTCACATCAAATACTACACTAAAACATTGCAAAAATCGATATAGAATCAAATTGTCACCCCAGGAATCGGATCAAATCAATAGGTGTCCAAAGATTCACATATCAGGAGTGCAAAAAAGAAAAAAAAAATATCCGAATCACAATTTTTTCCCCCTCCCGGTTCTAAATCAATTCACAATTTTCAAACATCCATTTAAAAATAATTGTAATTTTTTCCTACAAAAAAAAAAATTGTTTATAAGAATAAGTTTTTTGTCCATTTCTGTGCAACAGGAATTAGCTTTTCTAACCAGTTATAAAAAAGTTACATTTATTTATCAGACCAAATAATACAATGCGAGGATCATGTTGAACCGATTCGGAGTCGAATCGTCACCTCAGGAATCGGATCGATTGTACCTTTGTGCGACTCAATTGTTTACGGTGTAGAGCACACAAATGTGCCAAATGAACAAAAACCCGACAAATGCCTTGTTGAACCTGTGTTTTTTTATATTGCTTGTTCGAATAATTATATCTAAGTTATCACAAAACTTTGTTATAATGAATGCCCAGCAAGAAGACAAAAAACTGTCTTTGAACCTACCAAGAAGGCTTGTAAAACTCCACTGTGTAGGATGGGAAGCAACATAAAGGTGTTCTGTTTCTTTCATGTATTGTAATCAACAGAAAGATGTTTTGACCCGAGAACTACAAAGCGAAGGGGAAGCAGGACCAAACTCGCCTCCAGGGACCTTTTCTTTGAACTGTTTGTAATCAAATGACCTCCTCCCTTAGAAACAGCTGTTGCCATATAATCAGGGAAAGTCCAAATAAAAGAGGCGTACAATTTTTCACCAGAGCGTGGAGACGGTATAAGAGCACAGCCCAGGCGCTCTCCTCAATTGAGCCAAATTGAATTGTCTGTTTAATTTCTTGCTTCTTGTCCTGTTTAATAGATGTCATCAGCGTTTGAACCTGACATCACTCCTAGTAATCTGAGCCAGTATTAGCACGTATTAGACTGATTGTCTCCAAGCCAGTATGACGTCGCAGCGGATAATTGAAGGCTTTCAACAGTAACACAGAGCACACCAGATCATTTCTTGAGTATATTTGAAAACAAAAAGGGATTGCCACTCCGAGGTTGTCGACATCTTAGCACAACAAAAACAAAAAGTTCTGTCAAATACACCATTTTAAGAATGAAAAAGAAGGAATAGGATAACATAAGACACGACAAAAAGAAAAGGTACACATTTCCCTTTGAGATTATGCATACAGATGGGGGGGTAAAGGCACGATATAAATATGCAAACGTCACACAAAAACACACAAATAGAACATTCTGAACGGTCCAAAAAGCTGCGAGTGTGTACGGACGACATCTTCAGGCTCAGCGTTGTTCAGTCATGAGAAAGTTCCACCCTTTCTTCTCCAACCACAGCTAACTATTGCACGTGTTAAGTACCGCTTCAAACCTTAAAAGCAGGGGGCGAGGGGTCCAGAACTGTATTTGGAAAGATCAAAAAAGTTGCAAGGACATACAGTGCAGGTCAAAAGTTTGGACACACCTTTTAGTTCAATGCATTTTCTATATTTTCATGACTATTTACATTGTAGATTGTCACTGAAGGCATCAAAACTATGAATGAACACATGTGGAGTTTGTCTTCACTTCACAGGTGTGCTTTTGAAGCTCATGGAGAGAATGCAAGGAGTGTGCAAAGAAGTAATCCGAGCAAAGGGTGGCTATTTTGAAGAAACTACAATGTTTCAGCAAAAATATGGCAATATCGCGAAATAATCAAGTCTGACATATAGAATGGACCTGCTATCCCCGTTTGAATAAGAAAAGCTCGGTTTAGCTCGGTCGGTAGAGTGGCCGTGCCAGCAACTTGAGGGTTGCAGGTTCAATTCCCGCTTCCACCATCCTAGTCACTACCGTTGTGTCCTTGGGCAAGACACTTTACCCACCTGCTCCCAGTGCCACCCACACTGCTTTGAATGTAATTTAGATATTGGGTTTCACTATGTAAAGCGCTTTGAGTCACTAGAGAAAAAGCGCTACATAACTCACTTCACTTCAGTTATTTCACCTGTTTTTAAGTACATAACTCCACGTGTTCATCCATAGTTTTGATGCCTTCAGTGACAATCTACAATGTAAATAGTCATGAAAATAAAGAAAAGCCATTGAATGAGAAGTCCTACTGTATCTAAAGTCCTCCTTTTGTGACAAAAAAAAATGTTATATAACCTCCTGAGAACTGACGTTGTTTTTGCTCTTTTTCTTCTGTTAACAGATTATATTTCAGGGGGAAAAAATCCACATTCTTGAAAATTAGGCCCGTCAGAGATAACGCATACGACTCATGGCAAAAATGATTGCATTAGTAATGTACAAACACAGAATAATTACAACAATAATGCAAGAAAGACTTACTTATCCTTTCAGGAAATTTTTGCTCTACTTTTGCCCTAATTTTTGTTGTATTCCATGATTTTTTTTCATGTTAAATAAAAAAAACATTGAATGTCCAATTCCTTCAAATGTCTACAATTCACTGGCAGTTAATCCAAAACATCAAAGCCAAACAGGACATAAGTCCTTCTTTTGTAAAATTTTGGGTTCCTTTTTTTTTTAATTGCTAACATCTTTCAATTAACTTTAGTCCTAAACATCCCTTTTCTACTGCTTGTCACTTTGGGGTAGCGAGGGGTGCTGAAGCCTATCAACAAAAATACCAAATATCTTATGTTTTTATTTATTTTTCACCATTTTAACCCTTTGATCAAATTATATCAGTTTTTAAAATTAGCACACATTTGCATAACATGAGTTGACGCTAGTGTGTGAATGTAGTCTGTCTATCTGTGTTGGCCCTGCGATGAGATGGCGACTTGTCCAGGGTGTACCCCGCCTTCCGCCCGAATGCAGCTGAGATAGGCTCCAGCACCCCCCGCAACCCCAAAAGGGACAAGCGGTAGAAAATAGATGGAGTTATTTTACTAATTTAAATCTGTGACATTTTCTCATCAAAAGGGTCAAAATAATATTAAAAAACATTACATGTTTGATATTTGTGTTTAGAACTGAAGTTTATTTGAAAATTTGATCAAAAAAGTAAAAAAAAAAAACATTTTCATGCCCTTCAAAAACAAGGACTTTTACCGTAAAGTTTGGCTTAAAAGATGATTAGGTTATGTAAAAAGGGCTCAAGTTGCTCGGTATAAAAGGTGTGATTATTCAATGTTTATACATAATTACGGCATCTGATTTTTAGCAATCGGGTCAATGTCTCCTCATTCATCGGTGCAAAGATGAATGAGACGGGACTGCAGATAAAACAAAGTTAAAAGCAAATAAATGACATATATTAAAGTAAAACACATATTCCTGTATTGTGTTTGCATCAAAATATTGTTTAAAAAAAATATATTTTTTTTTAAAGTGAATTTAATTTAATGTAATTTCCGGACTCTACATGCTTTTTACAACGCTGCTGCTAATTTAAGGATTTTCCGGGTTCACAAGCTTCAAATCAAAAAACCGAACATTAAAATCAAACGCGCTCACACTTCAGTCGGCCATTAAGCACATTATGGACTCACACTCATCATGGAGAAGAAATGCACAAATTACAGTCTGAAGACGATCGGCTCGACTTTTCCGTAAAGCAACTGTACGTCGTGTTACAGGCATTGTATTTTGTAAATGTGTAAATAAACACAAGCGCGTAATGTTTATATTTCATGTTTCAATGAGTGCACCGGCGAATTATAGACTTGTGTGGCCAATGTACATTATAGTCCAAAAGTTTGGACGCACCTTCTCATTTCATTACGTTTTCTTTATTTTTATGACTATTTACATTGTAGATTGTAACTGAAGGCATCACAACTATGAATGAACACATGTGGAGTTATGTACTTGACAAAAAAAAGGTGAAATAACTGAAAACATGTTATATATTGTAGTTTCTTCAAAATAGCCACCCTTTACTCCAATTACTGTTTTGCACAGTCTTGGCATTCTGTCGATGAGCTTCAAGAGGTAGTCACCTGAAATGGTTTTCACATCACAGGTGTCATAAGTTTTGATGCCTTCAGTGACAATCTACAAGGTAAATAGTCTTGAAAATAAAGAAAAGGCATTGAAATGAGAAGGTGTGTCCAAACGTCCGGCCTGTACTGTATTGACAAACTTGGTGGGTACAGTACGGTGCACCCTTGAACCCTTCTATTAATAATCACGATTAATCGGAATTTAATAAATATTCAAAAGATTCTAAATAATAATAGTAATTGCTTGACAGCTCGAAACAAAATACATATGTCCACTGCTGAGGACACTGGTTCTCAAGAGGGTATATTTGAAAAAAACTTATATTATTTTTGTCTGTGACTGAATAAAAAAAACTAGTCTTAGGACACCCCCGTTTTGAGTCATGTACCAAAAGTACGACAATCCGAGCACATTTATGTTTGCATTTTTTTTTGGACATTCCTTTGTTTTATAGGTATAAATAGAGTCACGTGACTCACTAAGGATTGAGTTCCAGTTCAGCCGGTTTTGTCCGTTGTGACGAGAGAAAAGAGAAGAACAATGACGCCAACTAAGTGTCTACTTGTACACGAATGGAGTCAGGCTGGGGGGGGCTTATTAAAAAAAACAAAAAAGAAAGAAAATATAAAATGATTATTTACAAGGGTCACATTCGTCCCTACGCAACGCCAACAATTCAACTGAATACACACGGAAAAAACTCTTGAAGGACACTTGGGCTTGTGCTATATGGAAGCCAAAGGGCCAACAGGTGAGTATTTGAGGATTCCCAGATGCCATTTTGAAACTCTGAAAACCTTTTAATGACTAATACTATCCATTAGAAGTACTACTTCCTCATTTCAAACCAAAGCTTCTTTATGAATGACAGGCAAAATGAGTGCAAACAGAACGAGTGCAAATTTCTTGGGGGGATGAGAAACAAAAACCTGCACACTTTTAGTAAAGGCCCTTTGGTAATTGCAATTTTACGAGATGTTCCTTTACGTATTCTTCTCGAGGAGGACCAGGTTTTATCTGTGGCGAGATTAGCTGCCAAAGAATAGAGAGTGCTCCCCTCCGTACGTTTTATCATCACATGGTACGTCACAAATGCGTGTGCGCAGCGCTGATCAGTGTCCCTCCACAAACAATGAATGGTGATTACATCCCCGCCCACCCGCATTTTAGTGTGCCGCCCCTCCTCCTTTACAAGAAGTCCAGTTCCAGAGCTTGGTGCAGGGACACAAGGTCGCCATGAGTGGAGATCCGCCAGAAAGGCATGTTGTGCTACACAAGGAGACAAACATTTAGTCACACTTGCTCTTTTCCTCAGCAATCATTTGACTCATTATTGTGCAGCCTTTTGAGAATCTTGTGATTAAGGGCTATATAAACTTTGATTGATCTTGAAGTCATATGTACACTCTTTATTCTCATTAGTTATGCTATACAATTTGTTATCTGCATAATATGTTTTACCTGCATATTATCCTTTATTCTCGACTCATGGTTTTTACTACTTTACAAGTTTTACTATTTTTAGTTTCCAGCTTTTCTAAAAGGTGCTGACAGCTCCAGTGATTGTGCTTTTTCACTTGGCTCCTCTGTACTCAGCCATGCATTTTATCTGTATGCGTGATTGGGCATTATTTTTAAGCCTGTAAAGCACTTTGTGTTGGATTTTTTTTAATGTATAAAAAGTGCTTTATAAATAAAATTTGACTGATTATTGATAAAATTACGACTAAGGTGAAGTTTAAGTAAAGTATGTGATTGCCATTGCCGATAAATGCAGATCACAGACGCTGATTGCCTTCTGGCTGACGTTGTATTTATTTTATATTATAACTCTTCATACACAGTGTGGAGCCGCTCCCCTAAGGTATCAATAATCACCTCTATTGTGGCAGACAAACTGCATTTTTTAGTATGTTTAGGAAGTATCATTATCACCGCAGGACGAGGCTAAAAATGTTGCTCTCCAAGAGCAAGCCAGAAGCAGGCATGCTAATAGCTAAGCTAACTGCTAAGCCAGCTTAAAACAGCAAATAAATAAGTGCTTTAGAAAGTTTAAGAAGTGTAGATGAAAGTGTGTTGCAGCGGAAAGTATGCAGATATTAATAGGAAATTAACAAGTAGATTATACGAGTCTAGAGCAGTGGTTCTCAAATTGGGGTACGCGTACCCCTGGGGGTACTTGAAGGTATGCCAAGGGGTACGTGAGATTTTTTAAAAGTATTCTAAAAAATAGCAACAAGTCAAAAATCGTTTATAAATATATTCATTGAATAATATTTCAACAAAGTTCATAAACTGTGAAAAGAAATGCAACAATGCAATATTCAGTGTTGACAGCTAGATTCTTTGTGGACATGTTCCATAAATATTGATGTTAAAGATGTCTTCTTTTGTGAAGAAATGTTTAGAATGAAGTACATGAATCCAGATGGATCTCTATTACAATCCTCAAAGAGGCCACTTTAAGTTGATGATTACTTCTATGTAATTGAATCACTTGTGTAATTTTCAAAAAGTTTTTACTTATTTCTATATCTTTTTTTCCAAATAGTTCAAGAAAGGCCACTACAAATGACCAATACTTTGCACTGTTGTACAATTTATAAATCAGAAACTGATGACATAGTGCTGTACCTTGCTCTTGATTAGAGGGTACTTGAATTAAAAAAATGTTCACAGGGGGTACATCACTGAAAAAAGCTTGAGAACCACTGTTCTATAGCACAGTTCTTCCCTCAGGGGGGCAAATCCTTTTTTAAAATGTATTTCCACTAGCACTTTCTCCGCTAATACAAATGTTTTTAAATAAGCCAACACACTGTCATTTATTAAAATGTGAATACATAACATATAGCATGAATAAATTATAATATGCATGTTAGCATTTAAGATAGCCAACAATTAGCGCTCTAGTTGTCAGCTAGCTAAAAAAGTGATTAATCAACAATGTTGACACGTACAAAAGTTAGATTTACTATGAATTGATTAACGTGGACCTCGACTTAAAAAGTTGAAAAACTTATTGGGGTGTTACCATTTACTGGTCAATTGTACGGAATATGTACTGTACTGTGCAATCTACTAATAAAAGTTTCAATCAATCAAAAATATAAATATTTCATTGATCCCGGATGAAATTTGCGGAAAAAAATTTAACTAAAATGCGCAGTGTTGAAGTGCTGTGTCTTTAATTGAAATTCAAGAGTTTTGTTTTGACTTCGGGATTAAACTGTACCATTTTTAAAAGGTTGACTTCCAAGTGCATGTCATTAGTCTACCTGTTTCGCCGCAAACTCCTCATCGCGTCCGTCTCCGATGACAACATACGTCACTTTCTTCCCGAAGCGAGAGACGATCCTCTCGAAGCAACTCTCTTTACCTGCAAGACAAAACATAGCACCAAATAATCACACTGGACATGAGCCGCCTCGCCCAACCCAGTGTCTGCAGTGTCGGTTTTTTGGATGAATATATGGTCTAGAAGTTGGCTTATTTCGAACATGCATACAATTACAAAATAATACATCATGTAGTTCCAGTTTGTCATTACAGCATTTGTGAAAAGCAGTGGGAAGAAGCAGAGCTTATTTAATACTACCCCTTTTTTTTCCCTAACAATTTCTAACACATTTGTTTGTACTCAATATGTACAGTGAATAAATGAGTAAGTATATAAATATTAAATACATAAACAATAATATAGTTCCCGTAAATTAATCGGTAATGTGTGATTCACATAATGAGATGAATAAGAGCAGGGTGTGTCAGTCAAGAATTAAAAAAATAGAACTAAAAATTAGTGATCATCAATCTTGACCAAGAAGCCACTTCCGTCACTTGAATGACATTTACGGCCTTGAGAGATGATGCTGGCTGCACCAGGTCATTAATAAAGAAAAAACGACCGACAGGAAGGCAAGAAACACTTTTTATTTCAACAGACTCCCGCGCCGTACCTGCTGTCCGAACTTTAAAGACCGACTGCCCAGTTCCTGCCTTCACAATAAAAGCTCTGCTTCATCCTGCCTGCGCTAACAAAATAAGAATCTCAGAAAACTAGCATGCACAAACTAGCAAGCTACGGAGATTTCCGCCAATGTATAAATTGTAAAGTGTATAAAAAGGAGTTTGGGAGCTGGACAAACAGGATGGCAAAAAGCAACCACTTTCATGTGGTATTGGACAGAGAGGAGGACTTTTTTTTGCCTCCATTTGAAAATGTGGACGTTATCATCACTACTGTCTTGATTCCAATCAATGCAAATCATCAGAATCAGGTAATACACCAACTTATATTCTTGTCTTCATGAAAAAATTATTCTATATGTGTTAAACATGCTTGTATTATCATTAAACACCTTTAACTTGTTGACAAAAATGTCTCTTTCATAAATAAATAAATATAAATGACATGTGTAGTTTCCTAACTAAGCCTGAGCTTGACGCTCCTCTACTTTCTCCTGCTCCCGCTTGCTGCGGCAACAACACACAAAACTCCAGACGCTCCTCTTCGTTTTGTATCGTTTACTTGTCAGCTTAATCCTTCAAAAACGTAAAACGATGTAGGAACAAATTAATGGCAAAATCAATCAATCAATGTTTACTTATATAGCCCTAAATCACTAGTGTCTCAAAGGGCTGCACAGACCACCACGACATCCTCGGTAGGCCCACATTAGGGCAAGGAAAACTCACACCCAGTGGGACATCGGTGACAATAATGACCCAGTGGGACGTCGGTGACAATGATGACTATGAGAACCTTGGAGAGGAGGAAAGCAATGGATGTCGAGCGGGTCTAACATGATACTGTGAAAGTTCAATCCACAATGGATCCAACACAGTCGAGCTTGTTACAGTAAGAAAAAGTAAGAGGTTAAAAAACTGTGTGGCTCGATTCCACCATACCTGACAGGGAATAACCCATAATACATTGTGTCCAAACCACATTACCACACAGATCCATGTATGCAATTAAACAGTTACGTAATCTTCACTGTATTAAAGCAGTATGCAATTGTAAGTCATCAAATTATTCAGACAAATACAATAATTACAAATAAAGTGTAACTTATAATTATTCTAAGCATGCAATATATACATTTTCGAATTTAAATAAAGTAAATAGTCCCATTTTGGCTGCATAAGCACAAAGCACCTTCCATAAAATGTAAATTAACTTAAACAGCATTTTAGAAAGTAGCTCGCCTGCAGAAAAAGTGTGGGCCCCACTGAATAAGTACCTGATTTTTTAATAAGGTTCAAGGTGTTCATCAGAATTATTCCTTGTACTAAGTTTTAACAGTTTTCAAACCGCAATATAGTAGGACTTTATTTTCTTTGCTTAGTCCATTCTATAATTTAATTCCATTGAGATGTAGCAGGATTCCAAACTAACATTATCTTGGTTGGGGGAAAAAAACTTAAACAGTGATCAGCTTTTCATACGAGGTCATTAAAGAGGAATCTTTCATTTGTGTACCTATTTTTGTGGCGCTGTAGATGTTCTCTATAGGGAAGACATCTCCCAGACCGTAGAGAAGCACTTTAGCCAGAGCTGGAACGAGCTGAGTGGTGGTGACCAAGACATTAATACACTTTCCCCTGTAAGTGAAACAAACCATTTCATAGATTAGTCAAGTGTGAAGTAAAATAAATGTATATAGTGCTTTTTCTCTGGTGACTCAAAGCACTTTTACATAGAGAAGACCATTCATCCACATCTGAACCATTAAGCTCTGGCACTGGGAGAATGTGGATGAAGTGTCTTGCCCATGGACACAACGGCTGGACTCGAACCAGGAACACGCAATTTCCTGGCCATCCCCTCTACCACCTGTGCCACACCACCCCAATTAGCTTAGAAATAACTTAATTGATCCTTTGGCCGTGTGCCTTCAGGTAAATTAAGGCAGTGCTTTTCAACCACTGTGCCGCGGCACATTAGTGTGCCGTGAGATACAGTCTGGTGTGCCGTGGGAGATATCTAATTTCACATATTTGGGTTAAAAATATTTTTTTGCACACCGGTAATTATAGTCCGCAAATGATGTGTTGTTGTTGAACCGTGAAATACTCTTCCATATCAGTAGGTGGCAGCCGGTAGCTAATTGCTTTGTAGATGTCGGAAACAGCGGGAGGCAGGGTGCAGGTAAAAAGGTATCTAATGCTTAAACCAAAAATAAACAAAAGGGGAGTGCCCCTAAGAAAATGAATTGAAGCTTAGAGAAGGCTATGCAGAATGAAACTAAAACGGAACTGGCTGCAAAGTAAACAAAAAAAGGATGCTGGACGACAGCAAAGACTTACTGTGGAGCAAAGACAATGTACATCCAAACATGACATGACAATCAACAATGCCCCCACAAAGAAGGATAAAAACTAAAGAAATAGTCATGATTGCTAAAGCAAAGTAGATTTGGGAAATATCGCTCACAGGAAAATACCACAAAAAGAGAAAAAGCCACCAAAATAGGAGCGCAAGACAAGAAGTAAAACACTACACACAGGAAAAAAGCAAAAAAGTCAAAATAAGTCACAGCATGAAGTGACAGGTGGTGACAGTACACCTACTTTAAGACAAGAGCTATAGTGATGCATGCTTGGTTATGCTTTAAAGTCATATCCAATAATTGCGACAACGACTTTTTACTGTCAACTGAGTTTCATTTTTTAATGATTTCTGCTGGTGGTGTGCCTCTGGATTTTTTCAACGCAAAAAAATGCGCCTTGGCTTAAAAAAGGTTGAAAAACACTGAATTAAGGTTCCAATAGCAGCAAAATACAGTATAGAGACAGGGTGTCACACTTGTTTTCGTCAAGGGCCACATTGCAATTAGGGCATCAAGAGGTAGTCCCCTGGATCAGTTTTCACTTCACAGGTGTGTTTGAAGCTCATTCAGAGAATGCCATGAGTGTGCAAAGCAGTAATCGGTAGTAGCATGAGTAACCTTAGCTGCGGTGCGAGCGGCAATACGAGAGAAGGAAGGTGCAAATCTGGTAACAAATGAAGGAAGAATTAATTCCCAAGAAAAACAGTAGGGGGTCTATCGTCTGGCGGTGGTTTGGCTTCAAATGGGAATATGTCGAACAGACAACCGTAATTTGTCAAGTGTGGGGCAATAGCGTTGCTACAAAAAGTAACATTACTGCTAATATGTAGCATCATTTGAAATATCACCCACTAAAGAATGAAGAGTGCTTACTCCGCATGTCAACATCTCCATTCGTTGCCACACGCCCACACCATCAAAATGCAGAGGCAAACATTTCCAGATCACACCGTATGAAAAAAATAGTCAACAACAAAAGGAGATAATGTCCGCAGGGACCTACCACATAGCGAAGGACGAACACTTTGATTTCCTATTATCCAGCTAATTTTTATTTGACAGTTATTGAAATATCTTGTGTGACATCATGCACAAAAGTGCACTTTATTTGTTTTAAACTATTGTAGTGGCCTTCTGTACAAAAAGTGCACTTTAATTTAGTGTTGTTTTGATATGTCATCTCAGTGACATCATGCACAAAAGTGCACTCAGCTTGTTTTAAAATGTCTCTGACAATCTTGCACTTTGTTTTGAAATGACATGAATGTTTGAGCCACTGTGCCAATAACTGTTTCATAAATACACTTTTGCTCAATTGACTTAGTTGTGATTTCCCCTCTTCATGAAAGTTCAAAATGAGCATATATTAATGCAGTATGAACAAGAATGTTTTAATGTAGACACATAGAATCATCAGTGTTCATTCAAGGCTAAGGGCAAATATGGAGATGTATGTCGTGTATCCTGACATGGCCTAAAAATATCGAGATAATAAAAAAGGCCTTATCGCCCAACCATATGCCCGTCACATACTCCTGCTGGCCGTCGCAGATAAGTACACAAAACTTCTCACTCCACCCGTCACCAGGAAATCTAGTATGGCTCTTACAAAACTATTAATACTCTCGCTTTAAAAATGAACATATTTGATCAATAATGTCATGAACTATCTATTCCTATCAGAGCAAAGTATATGGTTTGGTGTGCATGAGTGAGGGACCTTAAGTAGTTTTAATGAAAAACAATGAGCGTGCAAACCCCAGACCTGGACTGGATGAGCAGCAGGGACTTGAGCGCAGTGTTGAGCCACGAGTCTGTGACGTTGTTGATGTCGGACTGCAGTCGCAAAAGCAGCTCCCTCTTCATGGGACTCAACAGGCCTGCAAGAGACCAAGGCAACATTGTTTATTCAACAACTCACAAATCAAACAGACATACTTCATTTATCTTGGTCCCAGTCGTGATGCCGATGTTGACCAAAGTCTAATTCACTTGGCTGCTGGCTCTTTTTAATGGTAAACATGCACAACAAATGCAATGGCTACAACATTAAGTACACACGGATGTACTGTCACTATGTTGGTTTTTGTTGTAGGTTGCAGTGGTGAAGAACAGGGGTGTAAATCCTTAAAGCAGATTCAGGGGTTTCCGTACAAAAGGTACAACAAACTACCACAGTAACTTACTCTGAACCTAACCTGTTGAGTTTTTTCATTACTCTTCCAGCTTGATAAACACGACCAAAGCGGTCAGACTTGATGTGTCTGTTTATGTGTATTACAAGTAGATGCTAAAGCACAATTAATTCTTGAAGATTTGAGGATTTTGAGGCCATGGCTAGTGAGATATACCAGTACTACACTAGACTGATAAGAAAAAAAAACAACCTTTATTTTAGATATTTTTCTAATTTAAATACTTATTTAAATTTAAGAAACCTAGAAAAAATACATGATTTAATATTATTTTTCAAAAACCTATGCTATATCCTGTTAGCAAAACAGTTTGCTCACTGGCGTAGTGGTTAGAGTGTCCACCCTGACATTGGTAGGCCGTGAGTTCAAACCCCGGACAAGTCATACAAAAGACTATAAAAATGGGACTCATTACCTCCCTGCTTGGCACTCAGCATCAAGCTTTGGAATTGGGGGTTAAATCACCAAAAATTATTCCCGAGCGCGGCCACCGCTGCTAATCACTGCTCCCCTCACCTCCCAGGGGGTGGACAAGGGGATGTGTCAAATGCAGAGGACAAATTTCACCACACCTAGTCTGAGTGACAATCATTGGTACTTGCCCTTTTGTGGGTTCTTCCGAGGATGTTGTAGTCGTAATGATTTGTGCAGTCCTTTGAGACATTTGTGATTTGGGGCTATATAAATAAACATTGATTGATTGATTGATACTTCAACTTTAATTTTAAAAAAGAAAAAAATATTTTGAGGTATTTATTCTGTCATACTTAAATTTAGAATAATTTTGCAAATAATACAAATAGTTTTGGATATTTCACAATTGTAAATATAACTACTATGTGAGCTATAATAACTACAATAAGCAAAATAATCCTGTAACAAGAGCTGAAAATGTTGATTATTTCCATTCCAAGAATCTTCCATTTTCATACATCATATTTATGGTAAGCCAATTGGAATAACAGAGTGCATGGTTACAAAAAAACTATATATATATATATATATATATATATATATATATATATATATATAATTTATATATACATTTTTGGAGAGGTGCTACAAAGAGGTTTGGACAAAACTGCCCAAAGATAGGTCTGCCAAACATGTGGCATCCTATTAAAAAATAATTGTTTGTAGATCAAGAAAGGGTCTGAATACTTAAGTACATGTGACTATTTTTAATACGTTTGCAAAAACGGTTTTTGTTTTTTTCTGTCAAGATGGGATGTTCTGTACATGAATGACAAATAAAATTAATTTATATATATATATATATATATATATATATATATATATATATATATATATATATATATATATATTAGGGGTGTAACGGTACGTGTATTTGTATTGAACCGTTTCGGTTCGGTACGAGGGTGTATCGAACGAGTTTGTAACCTAAAGTCTTAACAAGCTGCTCTGCAGCTGCCTCTGTCTTGAGCAGTGAGCACCCAGCATTGTCCCGCCCACACAACCATCTGATTGGTTACATACAAAGCCAATCAGCAGTGCGTATTCAGAGCGATGTAACAGCCAATCAGCAGTGCGTATTCAGAGCGATGTAACAGCCAATCAGCAGTGCGTATTCAGAGCACATGTTGTCAGTGCTCCGGCGTCGAGATGAGCAGATATGTGTTAAGCAGGTGAGCGGCCGACATTGTACACTCCCCAAATTATAAAAAACACTTCCCAGTCACAACTATTACAAACATCACTTTGAGCCCGTTGACCTTCTAGTTCCGGGTTGAGGTGAACGCTAATTAACTTTTAGCGTTACGTTAGCTCATTTTGCTGTGTGTGTATAATAAAAGTCAACTACAGGCTTCCCAAATGCTGTAATAAATTAAGCATGATGAGTTGACTTGAAACTGTTTAAAGTTGCACTTTTTATATCTAGAAGAAAGGTTTTGTCATTTTATTTAATCAAAGCAACAAGTTGAGGCAGTTTAATGTGGATTAACGTGGGCAGAATTATTATAGTGTTCCCAATGTTAAAAGGATCAAGCCATTGTTTACAAATTTGGTAAATAAATACCCAAAAAAATTTATATTTTGTTGTTTTCTTACTATACCGAAAATGAACCGAACCGTGACCTCTAAACCGAGGTACGTACCGAACCGAAATGTTTGTGTACCGTTACACCCCTAATACATATATATACACATAAGTTAAACATACATATGTATATATTTATGCGTATGTGTGTTTGTAAACACTCAATTTTATGTACTTTCCATTTGCATTGAACAAGAGATTCATAAACAGACATTAACACTTTCAGTTTCAGCGGGGTAAAGAAAGATGAGTTGTTGTTATGGTGAATCGGAGAACCAGTGCTCCATTGATCATTTCTTTTTATTGTGGTCTTAACTTGGAGTGTACATACTCAGGATTGATGGAACTAATCCAGCACTCAGTTTCCCATCTTAGAGAAAATCAACTCTGACTAAAACCATTACACCCATAATGGATATCAATATTCTTTTTCAAGTATGATAAAAACAAACTCACCTCCCACATTTGCCTTGTAGCCGTTGTAAATCTCTTTTAGGCGGCGGTAGCGAAAAGCCAGCTTGCGCATCCACTCCACGCCTCCCTGGACGCCTGTGGCGGCTCCTGCTGTCCCTCCACCACTGGGGCCATTAAATCCATCCGCCAAGAAATTGTAATTACTAGTAATAACAAATAAGGGACAAGTACAAGTCATTAGTTGGGATGGCAGCATTTCCATACTATATGTTATGCTTGAGGGTCATCTGCCAAAAAATGCACCTTAGATCTTGTCCATTGTCATCAGAAGCCACATCTTCAACATGGACTTGGTCACATTCCTTTGAGGGGAAAGAGGACCGTTAATATAAACAATTGTTACAGCCACCTGTTTACAAATAACCATCACATTTCAAGCATGAACTTATAGCTAGTGATAGACATAACTTAGTTTTTCTGTTACAATAATATCTGAATGGCGGACATTTATCTATAAAAATATGGAAAAGCTGCTGATGGTGTGCTTGACTGGGAAGCAGCTGGAAGGAGATAGGATAGAAATCCATTCTCCAAAGTAAATGCTGTACATTATTATTACATTTCAAAAAAGTACTGTAGTCGTTAGTACCGTATTTTTCGGACTATAAGTCGAAGTTTTTTTCCTAGTTTGGCCGGGGGTGCGACATATACTCCAGAGCGACTTATGTGTGAAATTATTAACACATTACCGTAAAATATCAAATAATGTTATTTATCTCACTCACGGAAGAGACGAAGAAAATGTCAGCAATCAACACACACGTCAGCGATCGTCATACACACGTCACCCAATAAGAATTCATGGCAGAAGTGCATTGTGGCTCATGGAATGCTAACTGCTATATGCTACTACCGTAGCTGCTAAAATGGATCATTTCATCGTTGGCGGTAACTTATAAAAACTGAGAAGGGCTGAAGAAAAATTGGACCAAAAAGGAAAGCATGTACTGCAGATGACACAATATTATATAATATTATTCATCTCATTTGTGGAAGATACAAAGAAAATGTCAGCAATCGTCACACACACGTCACCCAATAAGAATTTGGCGGGGGAAGGTCATGGCAGAAGTTGTGTGTCATGGAATGCTAACTGCTATATGCTACTGACGTAGCTATTAAAATTGGATCATTTCATCGTTGGCGGTAACTTATAAAAACTGAGAAGGGCTGAACAAAAATTGGACCGAAAAGGAAATCACGTACAAGCTGGACGTAGTGAAATATGCAGCAGGAAACGACAAGAGGAAGCGGCGCATACCTTTGGAGTTGGCAGAGTTGTTTAGAAGAGACATCGAGGAAGGAGATTTCATGGGATTTATGGATTAGGAGTGACAGATTGTTTGGTAAAGGTAAAGCATGTTCTATATGTTATAGTTACATTATAGATTCCCTTTTTAGACCAGTTGATCTGCCGTTTCTTTTCTTTTTCTCCTATGTCCCACTCTGCCTTCTGGAAGGGGTCCGATCCAATGGCCGTGGATGAAGTACTGGCTGTCCAGAGTCGGGACCCAGGATGGACCGCTCGCCTGTGTATCGGTTGGGGACATCTCTGCGCTTCTGATCCGCCTATGGTTTACTGCTGGCTGCGCTGTGGACGGGACTCTCGCTGCTGTGTTGGGTCCGCTTTGGACTGGACTCTCGCGGCTGTGTTGGATTCACTATGGATGGAACTTTCACAGTATCATGTTACACCCGCTCGGCATCCAATGCTTTCGGTCCCCCAGTGGGGGGGATGGTTGCCCACATATGAGGTCCTCTCCAAGGTTCTCATAGTCATCATTGTCACCGACGTCCCACTGGGTGTGAGTTTTTCCTTGCCCTTATGTGGGTTCTACCGAGGATGTCATAGTGGTTTGTGTTGTGTTTGTGTTGTGGTTTGTGCAGCCCTTTGAGTGATTTTGGGCTATATAAGTAAACATTGATTGATTGATTGATTGATAGTTATTTGAAGGAGTCTTACCATAATATGTTACTTTAACACACCAGGCCCCTTCTCAGTTGGTTATTTATGCCTCATATAATTTACACTTATTCAGCCTGTTCTTCATTATCCTTTATTGTAAATTGCCTTTCAAATGTCTATCCATGGTGTTTTATTAGATCAATTTCCCCAAAAAATGCGACTTATACTCCAGTGCGACTTATGTTTTTTTCCTTCTTTATTATGCATTTTCGGCCGGTGCGACTTATACTCCGGAGCGACTTATAATCCGAAAATTGCGGTGGTGCATTTTATTGTATTGTTTCTATACACCTTTTCGTAAGTAAAAGGTATCTTCAAATGACATAACTGGGGGGCGAAGCAAATTTAGCTCAATGTGAGACGTTGATTTGAGATGCAAGTGGTTTGAGTTGTGAGGTTTGTCACAGAACCACTTGAGCTTAGAATTTAAGCGACTATTGTATATTTTAAATGCAATAGTTTCCATGTGGGAGAAAGTTCAGCTGCTATGAAATGGTAATGACAATAACAAAAACATTAGAAATATGCCCCAAATCCGCCTTGCCTCTGTTGCGAGTTGTCGTGATTATATGTAACATGTTTATGTGTACATGGCATGGAGGTTTTTTTCCCACTCCAGACTAGGCCCACTTAGGAGCCCAGTCTAGATTGTCATTTATTACTCATCTTCTTCCCCAACGTTTTATCTTTTTCTCATCTTTTACGGGGCGCCTCGTGGCGATTAGGGGTGTAACGGTACGTGTATTTGTATTGAACCGTTTCGGTACGGGGGTTTCGGTTCGATTCGGAGGTGTACCGAACAAGTAGACATGCTAGCAGCTAGCAGGGTAGGACAACATGTAAAAGCCAGAGCTGGAAGACTTTCCTGCCTCGTTAAGTTCTCCCGTTTGGGAACACTTTGGCTGTGCGACACAACAATGGAGGACGGAGGTTTGCCAAGATTGTTCAGCAGCTGCTTCTGACAACACGTCAAACATGTCTTGCACCTTTCCTGCTTCCGGCTCCCATAGTGTCTCCCCTGCGCGCACAACCCTTCACTCGACCCGGCAGTGGGTCTCCACAGCTACGGACTCCGGGGTAAATGAAGAGTCCGGCAATTAATTGCAAATCGTGGCTTTATTGAGGTCTCTCACACAGCCAATCCAACAAAACACCAACCACTCCCGCACTCACGCTACGCTCCCTCACCAGGTTCGCTTGCCCACTATGACGTCACATGCTGTCACATATTAAAGGGCCACACACACACACTACTCTCATAACAGTGGTTCTCAACCTTTTTTCAGTGATGTACCCCCTGTGAACATTTTTTTAATTCAAGTACCCCCTAATCAGAGCAAATAATTTTTGGTTGAAAAAAAGAGATAAAGAAGTAAAATACAGCTCTATGTCATCCGTTTCTGATCTATTAAATTGTACAACAGTGCAAAATGTTGCTCATTTGTAGTTGTCTTTCTTGAACTATTTGGAAAGAAAGATATAAAAATAACTAAAAACTTGTTGAAAAGTAAACTAGCGATTCAATTATAAATAAAGATTTCTCCACATAGAAGTAATCATCAACTTAAAGTGCCCTCTTTGGGGATTGTAATAGAGATCCATCTGGATTCATCAACTTCATTCTAAACATTTCTTCACAAAAAAAGGAATCTTTAACATCAATATGTATGGAAAATGTCTACAAAAAATGGTGTTGATGAACGTGGACCCCGACTTAAACAAGTTGAAAAACTTATTGGGGTGTTAGCATTTAGTGGTCAATTGTACGGAATATGTACTGTACTGTGCAATCTACTAATAAAAGTCTCAATCAATCAATCAAAAAAAGCACTGTATATGTAGAAAGGTTTTGTTAAGAAACCATTCTGAGCCTTATCTTATTTAGTTTTTATTTTATATTTGTTATACATGTATTAACCCTGGCAATGGACCCTGTGTGTATATGTATGTTATACCATTGTTTACAAATTTAGTAAATAAATAACAAAAAATTTATATTTTGTTGTTATCTTACTGTACCGAAAATGAACCGAACCGTGACCTCTGAACCGAGGTACGTACCGAACCGAAATTTTTGTGTACCGTGTTACACCCCTAGTGGCGACCCATCAGCGTTCCTGTTCTGTAACCCTGTACACTGTTTGTCTAATCTTTAACATAGTTTCGTTGTACCTGTGCAATGACAATAATGTCCTATCCTTTAAACGTTCCATTGAGTATATAGAACTTTACGCACGGTGCTCAAAAATATGTCAAAATGTTTTAGTACGACTTTGGTAAGCTATGAAGCCACAGCGCTTGATGGATTGAGGGAGCATTACAGCGACAGTAGACAGACTGAAAGTGCTTCAACATACAAGTATTATTATGGTGTGTGTATAAGTACCGCAAAATGGCACCTATTAGCAGATATATTATCTGCCGTTTTGTCTTGCAATATTATGCAAAAACAACTTTTCCTACCGTCTGGCGCGTGCTGCTCTGTATTTGGGATTTGTATAAGTCCTTAAAAATGTGCGCGAGTCCGCCATTGTACTCGGTGACATCACCGTAGTGTTAACACGTAGTCGATAAGCTTCTTCTTTTTTCCCTCTACCTTCTTGTTAGGGGACATTCATCCTGCGCTGTTGCCATTTCTAATGTGAAGTAGTGTAAAGTTCTTACTTATATCAGTCAGTAAACTCACTATGGAAGCGCTAAAACAGTGTAGTGAGTTTACATTATTAGCCCAAGGAGCTTTAGTTATTAGAGAGTTTCGGTCTGACAGTTTTTCACGGGACGCATTTCTGGCGTTGTTGCACTAGTGAGCCACGGATGATAAGATGCTGCTCTGTTATTGATGGAAGTAAAGTCTGAATGTCATTAAAACAGTTAGCTCCATCTTTTGACACTTTTTCCACTCCCGTCCTTGCACGCTACACCGCTGCAACAAAGATGACGGGGAGAAGACTCTGTCCAAGGTGAGCCATGTAAATAAGACCGCCCACAAAACGGCGCAAAGCGACTTGAAGATGATCTGTAAAACATCATCTATGCAACATTTTGACCAAACAACCAACATTTCATGTTGTAAATTTAGAAAAAAACAATCCGGTTTGGTGGCTGCAGGATTACGTCTCTACTTTTTGCAGATGATGTGGTCCTGATGGCTTCATCTGGCCAGGATCTTCATCTCTCACTGGATCCGTTCGCAGCCGAGTGGGAAGCGACTGGGATGAGAATCAGCACCTCAAAGTTCGAGTCCGTGGTTCTTGCCCGGAAAAGGGTAGAGTGCCATCTCCGGGTTGGGGAGGAGACCCCGGGTGCCCCAAGTGGAGGAGTTCAAGTACCTAGGAGTCTTGTTCACGAGTGGGGGAAGAGTGGATGGTGAGATTGACAGGCGGATCGGTGCGGCGTCTTCAGTAATGCGGACGCTGTATCAATTCGCTGTGGTGAAGAAGGAGTTGAGCTGGAAGGCAAAGCTCTCCATTTACCGGTCAATCTACGTTCCCATCCTCACCTATGGTCATGAGATTTGGGTTATGACCGAAAGGACAAGATCACGAGTATAAGCGGCCCAAATGAGTTTCCTCCCCCGGATGGTGGAGCTCTTCTTTAGAGATAGGGTGAGAAGCTCTGCCATCCGGGAGGAACTCAAAGTAAAGCCGCTGCTCCTCCACATCGAAAGGAGCCAGATGATGTAGTTCGGGCATCTGGTCAGGATGTCACCTGAACGCCTCCCTAGGGAGGTGTTTAGGGCACGTCCGACCGGTAGGAGGCCACGGGGAAGACCCAGGACACGTTGGGAAGACTATGTCTGCCGGCTGGCCTGGGAACGCCTCTGGATCCCCCGGGAAGAGCTGCATGAAGTGGCTGGGGAGAGGAAAGTCTGGGCTTCCCTTCTTAGGCTGCTGCCCCTGTGACCCGGCCTCGGATAAGCGGAAAAAGATGGATGGATGGAAAAAAATAATAATGACACCCCTTTTATGCACTTTATAATCTAGTGCGCCTTTTGTATGAAAATAGACCTAAATAGACCCACTCATCGGCATTGCGCCTTATAATCCGGTGCGCTATATGGTCCGGAAAATACGGTATTATTTTTTTAATTCTGGATTTTTTTGTAAAAATGAATGAACGAGTGACATTGGATTATTATGGTTAGAACATATCCTACTGTACCTCTAAATCGTTGAAGAAAAGGTGGTTGTCGGCCAGCTCAAAGATGAACTCTTCCATCTGTAAGCCCAGGTTCAGCATGGTTGCTGGCTCCTAAATCCACACAATAACAAAGCTCATTACAATATTTTTGTAAGTCATATTCAATCATTAAAAACAAACCTTGCCAAATTTTTGTGCAAAAGAGCCTGTGAGCAGTGAGTGGAATATAATAATGGTCTCGTCCAGATCCCATAAGAAGATGCGCTTAAAAAAAAAAAAGGAGAGGAATATTTAGAAAAATGAAAGTAAATCACGTACTTCATGAAGGCAGTGGTTACCTCCAGGTCAGTGTCAGCAGGTGGGGAGCTATCGCACTTTTTGCCCTTTCCTTTCGCTTTTCCCACCGAGTTCCTGCGTCCGACGTCATCTTGGTCTCTAGCGCCAGCAGGGTGAGCTACACTGGTGGGCAGAGCGGCGCCTGCAGGGAGGTTTTCTGGTGGGGATGCATCTTTGAGAGAGACAGCGAGGAACACAATTTAAGCGTCAACTGAGAAGAGATTTGAAATCTCAAGAAGTCAAAGTCACCTCTCGGGGGCAGTCCGGCTGAGGCGGCCTCCTCGGACTTGACCGCCGAGTACACTGCGCCTCCCACAGTGGCGCCGTGGTCTTCGGTGCTGGGCAGGCCGGCCGGCACGAAACTCGGAGGCAGACTGTAGTACTGCGAGAACTGGCTTTGACCCAGAGAGTTGTAGCCGCTAAATTCCTGGGGAAAGGCGTCAACGCATCAATAAACGTCATTTATGTCGGGTGACTTCCTCCCACTTCCAAAGACGTGCACCTGGGGATAGGTTGATTGGCAACACTAAATGGGCCCGAGTGTGTGAATGTGAGTGTGAATGTTGTCTATCTGTGTTGGCCCTGTGATGAGATGGCGACTTGTCCATAGTGTACCCGCCTTCCGCCCGAATGCAGCTGAGGTAGGCTTCAGCCTCCCCCGCGACCCCGAATGGATGGATGGATGTGAAAAAAGAGCTTTTGGCATTGCTACCCCTATGGCATGGAATGCATTGCAGACGAAACTGAAACTCACTGAACTAATTCCATTTGGAGCCTTCCGTTGTGTCCTGAGGGACAGAGAGCAAGAGACTTTTGCTCAGTGCCTGTGTTTTTAAAAGGTGAAATTCTTTATTGTTTTACAGTTCCTTTTTATGTATTTTAAAATGTATGTCTTAATGTATTACTTTTTTGAAACTGCTCTGTGACATGTGCTGTTGACCTCTTGGCCAGGTCACCCTTGTGAAAGAGATTTTGATCTCAATGGGTTTCTTATCTGGTTAAATAAAGGTTCTAAAAAAAAAAATTGGTAAGTTGCAACATTTTTACCTCAAAATGTAGTGTATATTACTGTGAATGGAAAAACAGTACTGCTGATTTTATGGTAAAAAAAAAAGGCAGCTCAGTTGCAGGAATTTTACGGTCAAATTAGTTTTTTGTGGAAAAAAAACAAACTGCAATTTTACAGTAAAATTTTTGCACGTGAGCTGTCAATTTTTTTTTACCGCCAATCAACAAGTGTAGATTTTTCGATGAAGTGCTGTAAATGCCAAAACAAAAACCACAGTACATTTCACCATTTTACCATGAAATCTATTCCTACTTTTACATTGCACAATTTGATGTATAACTTGCATTGAAATCATTATTATTAGTATTTATTCCTATTTAAAAATAGTTTGAATGTTTGAAAATATATTTGTGCATGATTAGACAATATTTAAGTTAACATAATTTGCGATTACATAGAGTACATATATTTTTTTTCTCCCAAAATAGAAAGAAATAATACATTTAGCAAGAAAAGTTACAGTACTTTATTGATACATATTATTTCCAGACTTTCGAGGGCCAAAAAAAAGGATGTGGCAGGCCACATCTGGCCTTCGGGCTTTGAGTTTGACACCAGTGGTTTATGACTATTTACATTGTAGATTGTCACTGAAGGCATCAACACTATGAGTGAACACGTGGAGTTATTAACTTAAAAAAAGGTGAAATAACTAAAAACATGTTTTATATTCTAGATTCTTCATTCTGATTACTGCTTTGCACACTCTTGGCATTCTCTCCATGAGCTTAAAGAGGTACCGGAAATGGTTTTCACTAGTTTTGATGCCTTCAGTGACAATCTACTATGTAAATAGTCATGAAAATAAAGAAAACACATTGAAATTAGAAGGTTCGTCCAAAATTTCGGCCTGTACTGTGCGCACACACACACATTTTTGGAAACCTTCTTATTCAATACATTTTCTTTATTTTCAGGACTATTTATTTACATTGTAGATTGTCACTGAAGGCATCAAAACTATGAATGAACACAAATGGAGTTATGTACTTTACAAAAAAAGGTGAAATAACTAAAAAATATACATTCTAAACTAAACTACATTCTAGATTCCCCAAAATAGCCACCCTTTGCACACTCTTGGCATTCTCTAGATGAGCTTAAAAAGGTAGTCACAGGAAATGGTTTTCACTAGTTTTGATGCCTTCAGTGACAATCTACAATGTAAATAGTCATGAAAATAAAGAAAATGCATTGGAAATGAGGTTTGTCCAAAATTTTGGCCTGTATCGCACGCACGCACGCACGCACACACACACACACACACACACACACACACACACACACACACACACACACACACACACACACACACACACACACACACACACACACACACACACACACACACACACACACACACACACACACACACACACACACACTTTTGGAAACCTTATTCAATAAATTTTCTTTATTTTCAGGACTATTTATTTACATTTTAGATTGTCACTGAAGGCATCAAAACTATGAATGAACACGTGGAGTTATGTGCTTTACAAAAAAAGGTGAAATAACTAAAAACTATACATTCTAAACTAAACTATATTCTAGATTCTCTAAAATAGCCACCCTTTGCACACTCTTGGCATTCTCTAGATGAGCTTAAAAAGGTAGTCACAGGAAATGGTTTTCACTAGTTTTGATGCCTTCAGTGAAAATCTACAATGTAAATAGTCATGAAAATAAAGAAAACGCATTGAAATTAGAAGGTTTGTCCAAAATTTCGGCCTATACTGTGCGCACACACACACACACACACACACACACGCACACACATTTTTGGAAACCTTCTTATTCAATACATTTTCTTTATTTTCAGGACTATTTATTTACATTGTAGATTGTCACTGAAGGCATCAAAACTATGAATGAACACAAATGGAGTTATGTACTTTACAAAAAAAGGTGAAAGAACTAAAAAATATACATTCTAAACTAAACTATATTCTAGATTCCCCAAAATAGCCACCCTTTGCACACTCTTGGCATTCTCTAGATGAGCTTAAAAAGGTAGTCACAGTAAATGGTTTTCACTAGTTTTGATGCCTTCAGTGACAATCTACAATGTAAATAGTCGTGAAAATAAAGAAAATGCATTGGAAATGAGGTTTGTCCAAATTTTTGGCCTGTATTGCGCACACACTCACACACACACACACTGAGCGCGATGATGTCACATTATCGATGGGAAAATGCATTTTTAGACAATGTGATTTGCTTGAGTTGCTAGGAGACACCGAGAGTAACGAGCGGTACAAAATGAATTAGAAAGGACAGATTTTGGACGCTGGCGGGCCGGAGTTTGGGGACCCCTGCTTTAATAGATACAAAGCAGCACAATTAAGCATACAAGGTCTACTGGTGCTTTAAGTTCAAACAGAAAAAACAAAAGCCAGCCAAACAATGCTAAAACAGCACAACACCCGCCATTGGCGTCGTAACCACCTTCCTATTAATGGTCCAAAAAAGCATATAAATAAGCTCACTACCAACCTGGAGGGCCACTGTGGTGGATGCAGTTGTTGCAGCTGGAGCTGAGGGGATGTTGGAGTACACACTGGATGTTGTGAAACTTGAGCCTGGAAGAACACACACTCTCATCAGAGGGAACAGAGACGACACAGCAACATAGACAGTGATGTCACCATAGGAGGACGCTGGAAAGTCACACTCTCCTACAGAACATTTGCTGTGTGACAGCATTGTCCTGAGCAAGCTTGCCTTGGCTGGGGTATGAGTAGTGCAGCTGACTTGGCTGGCTTGAGGTATATGTGGTGCTGAAGCTGAGAAACCCAGGCTGGCCACCAGAGGGCGCCTCTGGCGGACCTGTCTCTGTTTTTATGCCTGGCCACATAGCACCTACAGACGACAGACAGCAATGAAAGCAGAGATGGAAAGAGGCGGCAAGAGGGTTATTAGAAGGGCTTCGTGTTTTGGAGCAAGAAAACCGAAAGGAAATCCACTCCATGGGGCGAGAAGCAGAGTGATGTCGCTAAAGCGCAGTGGCGAAGTTGCAACGCTGTGTTTTAGTGGGCAAGGACAAAGATGGACAAGTAAGAAGAACTAACCAAAGGGAGGGAGGCCGTAGGTTTGTCCCGTCTGGGGAAAAGCGGAGTATCCAGTGGACTGGGCCAGCGGAGGGAAGGCCACCTGGCTGGGGTATGCCGTCACCACGGGGCTACATTACAAAACAAAAGAGTCCAGCAATGAGAACCAAAGCACATGGAGACTTTTATTTCATACTGCGTACGCACTTGCTTCCTTCATACACTTGCTGGGTGTATCCAGGTGCTGCCGTTGTGTCTGTAGCTGTTAAAAACGGCACATTAGTTCCACCTGCGCTCTCGAGACAAGCAATACTTTAGGACAGGGTGTCAAACTCATTTTCACCGAGGGCCGCCTATATCAGTGTAAATGAATATTAAGGATTTACCTCACAATTACAATGTATTTGATCATTATATATTATTAAGCATAATGCAATGAATGGAAAATGGTGCGACTGAGCAGTTGTTTCTACACGACCATCTATGGTTGTTGTTTTTATGGTTTGAGTGTCGGCCCTGAGATTGGTAGGTTGTGAGTTCAAACCCCGGCTGAGTCATACCAAAGACTAGAAAAACAGGACCCATTACTTCCCTGCTTGGCACTCAGCCACAAGGCTTAGAATTGGGGGTTAAATCTCCAAAAAATGATTACCGGGCGCGGCACCCTTGCTGCTCACTGCTCCCCTCACCTCCCAGGGGGTGATCAAGGGTGATGGTTCAAATGCAAAGAATCATTTTGCCACACCTAGTGTGTGTGTGACAATCATTGGTACTTTAACTTTTAATTATTGTTAATTTGTGTTGTCCTGGTACCCCCAAAATGTATTTTGATGCTTTTCTAAATAAAACGGACCACATAAAATTGCACTATTGGCTTTATTTTAACAAAACATCTTAGCATACATAAACATGTTTCTTATTGCAAGTTTGTCCTTAAATAAAATAGTGACCATACTAGACATCTTCTCTTTTATTAGTAAGTAAACGAAAAAAGGCTCCCAATTTAGCTGCTGATGCATGCAGTATCATATTGTGTCATTTGTCATTCTATTATTTTGTCAACATTATGAAGGACAAACTGCAAAAATGGATTATTAATCTACTTGTTAATTTACTTTTAATATCTGTTTTTTTTTTCTCTTTCAACATGTTCTATCTACACTTCTGTTAAAATGTAATGGTGGTGGTGGTGGTGGACCGGTACTTTTTAGAGGCGGTATAGTACCGAATATGATTCATTAGTATCACGGTACTATACCAATACCAGTATACCATACAACTCTACTGTAAATAGAAAAATTCCAACAACAGAGCGGCCAGTTTCTTACTGCAAAATCTATGGTTGTTGTTTGGACCGTGTATTAATGTAAATAGAAAAACGGTAACATTGTTTTGTTGTTTTTTTACCCTAAAATCTATTGTAACTTCTACACTCATTTCATTTTCAATTTATATAAAATGTTTTTTAATGAACAATAATATATGTGTTGCATTATTCGGAAACACAAAACTAATAGTTGATTATTATTACAGATAACTACTTCCCGAGCTAAATTCATAAAAATGTATCTAAAGTTCCATTATTAACATTAACAACATTACTATTACAGATTCATGCAGAAGTACTTTTCAAACTTAATTCATACACATTTATCAATCCATCCATTTTATACCGCTTGTCCCGTTTGGGGTCGCGGGGGGTGCTGGAGCCTATCTCAGCTGTATTAGGGCGGAAGGCTGGGTACACCCGGGACAAGTCGCCACCTCATCACAGGGCAAATATTTTAATAAAATACATTTGTTACATTATATGGTACTAAAGACTAAATGAATTAGTTTAACGCAGAACATGTTGTATTTTCTGTCAAATTGGAAATAATATATTTAGTACTTTATTGAAGCATATTATTTCCAGGCCTTTGTGGGCCATATAAAACGATGCGGTGGGCCTTGAGTTTGACTCCAGTGCTTTAGGATGCCAAGTGCCATTATTCGTACCAGGATGCGCGTACGAGTTCAAGGAGTTGCCGCATGTTTGAGGCGCCACCACTCTCTCCGCTTCAGACTGTTCCCGATGCCCTGCAATCAAAGACGCAAAAAGCCCATCATGAGCAGTTCTCGGTGGTTAACAAGGAACTGCACTTTTTGGGGGGGGATTTTGCCTATCATTCACAATCCCATGTAAGACAAGAACACGTCTTTTATTATGCAGGCTAACTTGTAATATACAACAAGTACGAGGTGGCTAATAATTAGTGGTGTAACTTTAAATTCCCCGACTCGGCCGTACTCATTTGGCTCTCGAGTGCAACAACGTGGCCCGTGAAAAACCGTCTGACCAGAACTCTCTAATAACAGAAGTTCCTTGGGTGAATAATGTAAACTCACTACACTGGTCACAGATTCCGTGACCACAGATGAGTCGCTAGCTGTCCAAAGTCGGGACCCAGGGTGGACCACTCATCTGTGCATCAGTTGGGGACGTCTCTGCGCTGCTGACCTGTCTCCACTCAAGATGATCTGCTGGCCCCACTATGGACTGGACTCTCACACTATTATGTTAGATCCACTATGGACTGGACTCTCACAGTATTATGTTAGATCCACTATGGACTGGACTCTCACTATTAAGTTAGATCCACTATGGATTGGACTCTCACACTATTATGTTAGATCCACTATGGACTGGACTCTCACTATTATGTTACATCCACTATGGACTGGACTCTCACTATTATGTTAGATCCACTATGGACTGGACTCTCACACTATTATGTTAGATCCACTATGGACTGGACTCTCACACAGTTATGTTAGATCCACTATGAACTGGACTCTCACACAGTTATGTTAGATCCACTATGAACTGGACTCACTATTATGTTAGATCCACTATGGACTGGACTCTCACAGTATTATGTTAGATCCACTATGGACTGGACTCTCACTATTAAGTTAGATCCACTATGGATTGGACTCTCACACTATTATGTTAGATCCACTATGGACTGGACTCTCACTATTATGTTACATCCACTATGGACTGGACTCTCACTATTATGTTAGATCCACTATGGACTGGACTCTCACACTATTATGTTAGATCCACTATGGACTGGACTCTCACTATTATGTTAGATCCACTATGGACTGGACTCTCACACAGTTATGTTAGATCCACTATGAACTGGACTCACTATTATGTTAGATCCACTATGAACTGGACTCTCACACTATTATGTTAGATCCACTATGGACTGGGCTCTCACACCAGGGTTTCCCACACATTCATTTATTTGTGGTGGCCCGCCACGAAAGAATTACGGCTGCCACAAATTAAAAAAAATAAATAAATAATAATAATATATATGTATATATTTTTCCGGTTTTTGACTCGTTTGACCGCTCATAAAAGCAATGGGACTGTCTGTGAATGGAGCTTGTAGTTACATATTATATAAATATGTATATAAATATGTACATAAAGTGTTGTAATTATATTCCAACTCCGCATTCTTCATGGTTATCGCCACCGCCTCACTCAGCAACTCTCCACCCCCGCCCCCCGCCGCCCGACCACACCACCACAAATAGATACCTGACCTGTGGGAAACACTGCACACTGTTATGTTAGATCCACTATGGACTGGACTCTCAAACTATTATGTTAGATCCACTATGAACTGGACTCTCACACTATTATGTTAGATCCACTATGGACTGGACTCTCACACTGTTATGTTAGATCCACTATGGACTGGACTCTCACTATTATGTTAGATCCACTATGGACTGGACTTTCACACAGTTATGTTAGATCCACTATGGACTGGACTCTCACATAATTATGTTAGATCAACTATGAACTGGACTCACACTATTAACTAGATCCACTATGGACTGGACTCTCTCACTATTATGTTAGATCCACTATGGACTGGACTCTCACTATTAAGTTAGATCCACTATGGATTGGACTCTCACACTATTATGTTAGATCCACTATGGACTGGACTCTCACTATTATGTTACATCCACTATGGACTGGACTCTCACTATTATGTTGGATCCACTATGGACTGGACTCTCACACTATAATGCTAGATCCACTATGGACTGGACTCTCACACTATTATGCTAGATCCACTATGAACTGGACTCTCACACTATTATGTTAGATCCACTATGGACTGGACTCTCACACTATTATGTTAGATCCACTATGGACTGGACTCTCACACTATTATGTTAGATCCACTATGGACTAGACTCTCACACTATTATGCTAGATCCACTATGGACTGGACAAGGTTTCTCTATGTCATCCCATTGGGTTGAGTTTTTTCTTGCCCTGATGTGGGATCTGAGCCGAGGATGTCGTGGTGGTTTGTGCAGCCCTTTGAGACACTCATGATTTAGAGCTATATAAGTAAACTTTGATTGATTGATATTCTAGTTTCTTCAAATTAGCCACCCTTTGCTCTGATCACTGCTTTGCACACTCTTGGCATTCTCTCAATGAGCTTCAAGCACACCTGTGAAGTGAAAAACCATTTCAGGTGACTACCTCTTCAACTTGTTGAAGTGTATAATGAACGTTGTGAAGCTTCTGTGAAATCAATGCACTGCCGCTGCATGCTTAAAATAACCAAAAGATGTAAATATTACACTTTATTAAGGATCTGCCTGTTACTACATTACATATATACTTACAATATGTATATAAAATACAGATGGAGTTTTACGGATGTTTTTAGTAGCGCTTTACATGCAGGATTTAGTGAATTCTATTTACAACATTTTTAGCTGACTTTTGCTAACGTTTATTTATGAGTTACAATGCAAAAAAAAAAAAAAAAAAACATACCGTAAATTCCCCCAAAAAGTGAGGTTTCCTCTTAAGTTTTCTCCATATTTTTCAACTCACCTGTGTCAAGTTGGGAGATGGACAGGGTGGAGTAAGAGCTAGCCTGCTCTGATGGAGCTAACACAGTACTCGGACTTCCATCATTACTCAAATGACTGCAATGTGGAGAAATTTGGTGTCAGCCATTGTGTTATGTTTCTTTCATATGACTATGTTAAAATTATAATTAGTATTGACACACCTTTGGTCTTTTTCCAGTCCACGGTCTAATTCAAGCTTTGCTTTCTTGGCCTGAGGAAAAACAAATAGTGTGAAAATGAGAACAGCAGCATACGAAAAACTAAGTGATGGGGTTAGTTTAAGCTCTCTTAAATAAGTAGCTGGTCTTTCTGAATGGAGGTGAATATTTTGCCATAAAAGTATGTCACTGACAACTGGATGAAGCAATTCCTGAAGGAATGACGTGTGAATGCGGCAATGCTGAAGTTGAACTGAAATACTTTGAAAAATCTCCCATTCATTTCAATGGGAATTTCATTTTGGAATTTTGCGAAAAGCAGGAATTTTTTGGAAAATGCTCAAGAAAGTGAATGTTCTTAATGAGTTGGTGTTGGAATTATTTAAATCGGTCGATAAATGTTGTAGTACCATTTTTTGTGGAGTGAAGCGAAGTGAGTTATATTTGTATAGCGCTTTTCTCTAGTGACTCAAAGCACTTTACATAGTGAAACCCAATATTTACCTTCAATTTAAACCAGTGTGGGTGACACTGGGAGCAGGAGGGTAAAGTGTCTTGCCCAAGGACACAATGGCAGTGACTTGGATGGCGGAAGC
>NC_084631.1:43999986-44002486 GCF_033978795.1 Nerophis ophidion
AATCCAGGAATTCACATTGTAGGAATTTTAACAAATTTATTTGTAAATTATAGTGGAAAATAAGTATTTGGTCAACCATTCAAAGCTTTCACTGGCTCCAAATCTCACGATACATGGCCCCATTCATTCTTTCTTTAACACGGATCAATCGTCCTGTCCCCTTAGCAGAAAAACAGCCCCAAAGCATGATGTTTCCACCCCCATGCTTCACAGTAGGTATGGTGTTCTTGGGATGCAACTCAGTATTCTTCTTCCTCCAAACACCACCAGTTGAGTTTATACCAAAAAGTTCTATTTTGCTTTCATCTGACCACATGACATTCTCCCAATCCTCTGCTGTATCATCCATGTATCCATTTTGGTATCAACTCAACTGGTGGTGTTTGGAGGAAGAAGAATACTGAGTTGCATCCAAGAACACCATACCTACTGTGAAGCATGGGGTGGAAACATCATGCTTTGGGGCTGTTTTTCTGCTAAGGGGACAGGACGATTGATCCGTGTTAAGGAAAGAATGAATGGGGCCATGTATCGTGAGATTTGGAGCCAGTGAAAGCTTTGAATGGTTGACCAAATACTTATTTTCCACTATAATTTACAAATAAATTTGTTAAAATTCCTACAATGTAAATTCCTGGATTTATTTCCACATTCTGTCTCTCACAGTTGAAGTGTACCTATGATGAAAATGACAGACCTCTGTCATCCTTTGAAGTGGGAGAACTTGCACCATCGCTGGCTGACTAAATACTTTTTAGCCCCACTGTATGTGGTTGTGAGATAAATACCAGTCTATCCTATTGTTTAGTGCTCTGGTGTTCACACAAATGTCCTCTCCAGTGGACGTTAGTTCTCAGGAAGCGAATAAGTGTCTGTTTGCTTATATTTAGCTCTTGTAGAAAAAAACAAAACATTCTGCCAATACAACATTCCTGCACCCATGTTTCCCATAATACCTCTCTTTCAGGCGCCAACTCTCCTCTTCCAAGGGATCTATTGAGAGTGTCTGACAGCTCGGGTTGAACTTGGCCACTCTGCAAAGAAATACATATTTGACATGCTGAACATGATCATAATGTGCCTTTATATGTAATAAATATTCAATATTTGTTTTATTGTATGTACATATATTTTTAAAACTTGTATTTTTTTACATTTTGTTTGAATATTTTAAATAAAAAATTGTGTGCGTGTGTATACAATATATTTGTGTGTGTGTGTGTATATATATATATATAGGTATATACGTATATATCATGTTTGTTTTTAATTCATATACATTTCCTTGAATTTGATTTAGTTTTTTATATTATTAGTTTTTTATATTATTTTGGTTTATTTTATATATATATATATGTATATATATACATATGTATGTCTATATACATATATACATACATATGTATATATATACATATGTATGTATATATACATATATATGCATACATGTATACGCATACATATATATACATACATACATATATACACATATATGTACATATGTACATACACATATACACAGACATACATACAAATATATATGTATATATATATGTATGTATATATATATATATACATATACGTATATATACACACACATGTATATATACATATATATGCATATGCATATACGTATATATACATACATATGTACATATATATATGTACATATACATACATATGTACATATATATATGTACATATACATACATATATATATACATATATATGCCTATATACATATATATATATACATGTATATATATACCTATATATACATATATATACATACATACATATATATGCATGTATATATATGTATACATATAGATATCTATACATATGTATATATATGTATACATATATGTATACATATAGATATATACATATGTATATATGCATATATATATGTGTATATATATGTATGTATATATATATATGTGTATATATATATGCATACATGTATACATACATATATATACATATATGTATACATATGCACACATATATATACACATATATGTATGCATGTATGTATATACATACATGTATATGTATGTATATACATACATGTGTATGTATGTATATACATATATGTATGTATATATATATATACATATATATATATGTATATATATGTGTATATATATGTATATATGCATATATATGTATATACACATATGTATCTATGTATATATATATACATAAATATGTATATACATATATATATGTATATACATATACATATATATGTATATATACATATATATGTATATATATACATATGCATATATACATAGATATTAATATACATATATATATACATTCATATGTGTATATATATGTATATATTTATGGATATATATGTGTATATGTATATATATGCATATGTATATATATACATACATGCATACATATATATATATACATACATATACATACATATATACATATGTACATATATATGTACATAATGCATATATACACACATACATACATA
>NC_084631.1:44014986-44047486 GCF_033978795.1 Nerophis ophidion
CCAGAACAAAAAATTTAAAAGAAATTCAAAAGACTTTGAAATAAGATTTAAATTTGATTCGACAGATTTGTCAGAATATTTTTTTTGAATTTCAATCATAAGTTTGAAGAAATATTTCACAAATATTCTTCGTCCCAAAAAAATAAAGAATCAAATTAAAATGTATGTATTATTCTTTACAATAAAAAAAAAAAAAATTCACTTGAACATTGATTTAAATTGTCAGGAAAGAAGAGGAAGGAATTTAAAAGGTAAAAAGGTATATGTGTTTAAAAATCCTAAAATCATTTTTAAAGTTGTATTTTTTCTCTAAAATTGTCTTTCTGAAAGTTATAAGAAGCAAAATTAAAAAATAAATGAATTTATTAAAACAAGTGAAAACCAACTCTTTTAAATATTTTCTTGGCTTTTCAAATTCTATTTGAGTTTTGTCTCTCTTAGAATTAAAAACGTCTAGCAAAGCGAAACCAGCTTGCTAGTAAATAAATACAATTTAAAAAATAGAGGCAGCTGCTATTTGAGCTATTTTTAGAACTGGTCCTCACGGGCTACCTGGTGCCTGCGGGCACCGCGTTGGTGACCCCTGCGCTAAAACATACCGGTGTAGTGAGTTTACATTATTCACTCAAGGAACTTTCGTTATTAGAGAGTTCCGGTCGGACGGTTTTTCACGGGACACATTGCAAGTCTCAATGTCATTAAAACAGTTAGCGCCATCTTTTAACACTTCTTCCACTCCTGTCCTTGCACGCTACACCGCTACAAAAAAGACTATTTATAATCTGGCGCGCCCTATGGTCCAGAAAATACGGTAAATGTTTTTTTTTTGGGCGACATACATAAAAATGGTTAATACGGAGGAATATTCCAACGGCGTGTGGCCAATGGTGAAAGTGCCTCTACTGATTGTGGTCTTATCCAACATCAGCAAGTCCTAGGTCGCACGTGCCAGAAGCCTCGAAATCCACGATTCCGATCAGCACACACGTTATCCTAAATGTTCTTATCCACATTCTTCATGCTGGCGTCTCCCCTCAGACTTTGGGAAATCAAGGCTAACGAAGCGCGAGATATTTTGCAAGTACAACAAAGACGGATGCAAAGGTCACAGGGTTCAGGACCGATTCAAGCCGACTGAGAGACTTGATATCGTTTGGTTATGTTGCAAAGTTAGCGACTGACAAGCAAGTCATCCTTTCAACTCCCACACGAGGAAAGGGTTCCATTACTTCCTTGTCACGCTAATCCCGAGCCTGCACGCCGCCTGACAGACACACGCCCCAAAACACCCTTAAACGGCTCCATTAGCTCCGGGCCGAGGGCCACAGGCGTGGACAGACATCTTCTTACTGGGGTTTAGTGAGAGGAGGGCTAATGAGGGCCGTGTGGGTGTGGGAGAGAACTTGAAGGCACCATTGATGGCCAAAAGGAGACTCGGAGTGTGTTTTTGTTCCTATTGTGGCACTTTCTCCTTTATGAAGGTTTGATGGATGTTTAAGAATGCTATGTTTGTATGAGGGTTGTTCCTATACCAATATTTTAGTACCAGTACGAACATGCATTTTGATACTTTTCTGAGTAAAGAGGGCCACAAAAAGGGGCGTTATTGGCATTATTTTAACAAAAAAAATCTTAGTGTACGTTAAACATATGTTTCTTATTGCAATGCATGTCCTTAAATAAAATACACACACACATATATATATATATATATATATATATATATATATATACACATATATATACACACACACACATACATATATATACATACATGTATATATTTATAAATATATATACACAGATATACATACATATATATGTAAATACATATGTATATACATATATATGTGTATATATGTATATTTATATATGTGTGTATATATGTATATATATGTGTGTGTTTGTATGTATATATATACATACATATATAAACACACACGCATATGTGTATATATTTTTTTAAATAATATATATACATATGTATGTATATATATATTTAAAATATATGTATATATGTTATAAAATATATATATATGTATATATGTGTATATATATATATATGTATATACACGTATACACATTTAAATACATATATACACACATATATATGTATATACACAATTATATACATATATTTCTATATACATATATACACATATATACATGTATATGTATATATATATGTACACATATGTATATATATGTATGTATATAAATACATACATATATGTATGTATATATACAGTATATATACACATATTTGTACATATATATGTGTGTGTGTATATATAGTATATATATACACATATGTATATATATACATACATTTATATATACATACATATATATCTATATATATACACACACATACATATATATACACACACACACACACACACGTATATATTTATAAATATATATACACACACACATATACATATATGCATGCATATATATGTAAATACATATGTATATACATGTATATGTATATATGTATATTTATATATGTGTGTATATATGTATATGTTTGTATGTATATATATACATACATATATAAACACACGCATATGTGTATATATTTTTAAAAATAATATATATACATGTATATATTTATAATATATGTATACATATATTTAAATACATATATACACACACACACATATATATATATATATTATATATATATACATACATATATACACATATATGCATATACACATATTTCTATATACATATATTCACACACATATATACATGTATATATATACGTACACATATATATACATGTAGATATATATGTACACATATGTATATATATACAAATATGTATATAAATACATACATATATGTATGTATATATACAGTATATATATACACATATATGTACATATATATGTGTGTGTATATATATATATATATATATATATACACACATATATGTATATATATATATACATACATACATTTATATATATATATATATATATATACATACATATATACTTATATATATGTTTTTTTAAAATTCTATATTATTTTTACTTTTAACACTTACTGTATTTGTGGAATACAGGTTTTAATGATTGTTTTTGTTTTGCGCAATGACAGTTTTAAAGTAAAAAAAAACAAAACTGCCTTGCAGGAGCTTTGTCTTATTACTGTCCATTTTCCAACATTTTCTTGTTACATAACACCTGCTTTCCATTTAGATCCAGTTTTTATATGTTTCTTTTTTTGTAATTGTATTAAAATGTGTAATCGTATTAAAATTAACCGCGGGCCCCTGAGCTGCACTTTGGACTCTCTGTACCATTATTAATTTGTACGCAAGTGATAAAAAACCCTAAAATCCTATATTGAGTATGCCGGGATCGGGCACAGGTGTGCCAGTAAAGGTGCAACAGCATCAATGTGGCCCCCGTGCCGGCAGTTAGAGAGCCCTGGTTTCTGGGATTTTCCCTTCTAGGGACATAAAAGCCCAAACTGCGGACATGAATAATAATGTAGCAACTGGTGTGGAGATCAGTATCACTTCTGAAAACATGCCAACAACCGTGTTGCTCTACTTTCTGTAAACGTCCCTGCCAGAAAACAAGAGTAGGAAAGGTGAGGAGGGGGCGTGGCCCGTCTGCTATGTGGCACAAACAGCTCGGACGTGAGGACGGAAACGCAGCCAGTAAACAGGATGGAACCGGACCCCGTCTGGTGCAGCATGTGGGGTCCCGTCCACCTGCCAGCGTTCATTCAGCACCAAACAAGTCAACACAATCCCCTACCTCAAGTCCCACGTGTTCCGCTGCACTCCCGGAATTCCTGCAAAAAAAACAACAACAAACGTTCTGTTTAGGCTGAGTGTATGAATCACATGCACATTTTTTTCTTTATTAGTGCTTCAATTGTTGCACAAGTTACTGTCTCGCTTAGAGTGGAATGCTGCCTATCGTTCGCCATCATTATGAGAGACAAGAACTCACATGTTTTGTTTTAGGATTCTAAAGATAAGTAAAAAAAAAAAAAACGCTTGAAATATGCGGCCAATGAGAGTCAGCCTCCATCAGTGTTTTCTATACAAACTGCAAGTTTATAGTCAAAATACTCTCCAGTCCAAAAGAGGAAGAGACCATACAGTATTAGCTGCAGGATTCTCACAGGAATGAGGCCTAATTACCTACTGCAGGGGTCGGGAACCTTATTGGCTGAGAGAGCCATGAAAGCCAAATCATTTAAAATGTATTTCCGTCAGAGCCATATCATATTTTTTTAAACACTGAATACAACTAAATGTGTGCATTTTTTAAGTAACACCAACATTTTTAGAGTATAATACGTCTCTAGCTATTTTTAATAACATTGTTATTTCTTGAACAGGTGCGGTAGAAAAAGGATGGACGGATTAAAATGCATGAAAATGTTTTATATTTTAAACGTTATTTCTAACATCGTGATTACCAGCGGAATTATTCATGACTTATCGTATTAAGCAATGTCAGCTCAGATTTATCAGAGAGCCAGATGCGGTCATCAAAAGAGCCACATCTGGGTCTAGAGCCATAGGTTCCCTACCCCTGACCTACTGTATTAGGACCACACTTGTTGTCTTGCTACTTTGAAGAAGTTGTCAAAAGTAGTCGGTGATATTTTTCTGTGTTGTGAAAGTGTGAGGTACACAACAACGCTGCCTGGAGTCTCGTCACCCAAACAGTGATCTATGTTCCAATAACAGAAGCAGGAGTCGTGGTTTTAAAGTACAATACAGTCGTCTCTCGTTTATCACGGCTAATATTCCTACTTTCCACAAACTAGGACTATTATGAATGCATCAAATATTGTTTATTTCGGCCATGTACGACTATTATTATTATTGCACCAAATATTATAGCCTACTCAATGGCCTAGTGGTTAGAGTGTCCGCCCTGAGATCAGTAGGTTGGGAGTTCAAACCCAAAGACTATAAAATTGGGAGCCATTACCTCCCTGCTTGGCACTCAGCATCAAGGCTTAGAATTGGGGGTTAAACCACCAAAAATGATTACCGGGCGCGGCACCCCTGCTGCTCACTGCTCCCCTCACCTCCCAGGGGGTGAACAAGGGTGATGGGTCAAATGCAGAGGACACATTTCGCCACACCTAGTGTGTGTGTGACAATCATTGGTACTTTAACTTTACATACAAAACCCAAAACCAGTGAAATTGGCACGTTTAAATCGTAGATAATGACAGAATACAATCCACGCTGTTGTCTTGCTGAAATAAGCAGGGGCGTCCGTGATAACGTTGCTTGGATGACAACATATGTTGCTCCAAAACCTGTATGTACCTTTCAGCATTAATGGTGCCTTCACAGATGTGTAAGTTACCCATGCCTTGGGCACTAATGCACCCCCATACCATCACACATGCTGGCTTTTCCACTTTGCGCCTAGAACAATCCGGATGGTTCTTTTCCTCTTTTACACGACGTCCGCAATTTCCCCAAGAAAAACATTTGAAATGTGGACTCGTCAGACCACTTTTTCAGTTTGCGTCAGTGTCAGATTCAAACACTGATGACATCTATTAAACAGACAAGAAGCAAGGAATCATGCAGAGACAGAGTTAAATTTTGCTCAAATAAAGAGAGACGTTTTTTTTGGGCTGTACTCTAGTTACGGATCCAAACGACGCTCTAAAATCCAGCCCACATGCTTCCTCGATTTATTTGCGAGGTCCCTGGTCACATCACCGAAAAAGGAAAGGGTTAATCTCAACAACTCTAGTTAGACACAATACATGACTATTAATGAAATGCAAATGTGTTGATACTCGTGATATCGCCCTGTCTCTGCTCCCGTCTGCATCACAGCACTCGATGTTTGGCCTTGGCAGTCAGCAGGCCGATTCTGGAAACAAACCCTGATACGAGACTGGCTTTGTACGGATAGAAAAAGTACAACTTCAGCACAATTGATAATAACTATAGCAACGGCCCTTGAGCAGAAGAGTTGTTTGATAGTTTGTGCATAATTATTCTAACAACCAATTCATCTTAGATGAGCTCGGGTCCAGCAAAGCCGGCGGCGTTTCTGGGTGTTGTTGATAAATGGCTTTGCCTTTGCATAGTAGAGTTTTAACTTGCAATTACAGATGTAGCGACCAACTGTAGTTACTGACAGTGGTTTTTTGAAGTGTTCCTGAGCCCATGTGGTGATATCCTTTACACGCTGATGTCGCTTTTTGGTGCAGTACCGCCTGAGGGATCGAAAGTCACGGGCTTAGCTGCTTACGTGCAGTGATTTCTCCAGATTCTCTGAACCTTTTGACAATATTACACACCGTAGATGGCGAAATCCCTAAATCCCTTGCAATAGCTGGTTGAGAAATGTTCTTAAACCGTTCGACAATTTGCTTACAAAGTGGTGACCCTCGCCTCATCCTTGTTTGTGTTTCACGGAAGCTGCTTTTTTTACCCAATCATGGCACCCACCTGTTCCCAATTAGCCTGCACACCTGTGGGATGTTCCAAATAAGTGTTTGATGAGCATTCCTCAACCTTTTCAGTCTTTTTTGCCACTTGTGCCAGATTTTTTTGAAACATGCTGCAGGCATCAAATTCCAAATGAGCTAATTTTTGCAAAAAACAACAACATTTTTAAGTTTGAACGTTAAATATCTTGTCTTTACAGTCTATTTACTTGAATAAAGGTTGAAAATAATTCGCAAATCATTGTATTCTGTTTTTATTTATTATTTACACGTGACAACTTCACTGCTTTTGAGTTTTGTTCTCACTATGGTATTATTTTTGTGTTTTATTCTCTGAACATTGTGATGTAACCCAGGATGAATTCTATGAAAATCACATCCTGGTGCATCGTTTCACATGCCAAAGGTGATTTAATTTCCCTTTTTTTTTCCACTTGTGTCAACATCTCATGACAGAGATAATCCGCTCGCCCTGGCTTGGAAAGTGAAACTCCAGCTACAGATTCCACCAAAAAAAAACTGCTACATATCAGCCTCCTTTCATATAAGCTGTTGTCGTGTCTGAGACCTCATCAGACGCCCGAAACCTTATCTTCTTCATGTGTGGTACGAGAACAAAGATCAGGGAGTGTTGCATCAGCAAAAAAAATCATTATTTCCTAGTCCAGTTCCTAAGGAATGTTGGTGTGTGCAGTGAAGGTCTCTTGGGAGCACATTAATGCAAGAAATCTACAGCAGCTGCTTGAAAGCACGAGTCATCTTCCCAAAGGAGACAATAGCACGCTAGTCCGAGTCACGGAACTCTTCCACCTGAGCCACCCCAGCGTGTCCATGAAACAATATCGTTCACACTCCTTATGAGAGACAAGATGACAAAAAGTCGTTTGTTTTTTTGTGTGTTTATTTTAGGGACCGATGTCCCTAGTGTTGCCAATCAACCTATTCCCTATATATACATATATATATATATACATATATATATATATATATATATATACACACACACATACATACATACATATATATATATATATATGTATGTATATATATATATGTATTTATATATATATATATATATATATATATATATATATATATGTGCGTGTGTGTATATGTATATATATATATATATATACACATCTACTGTACAAACGCACACAATTACAAAAAAAGTTAAAACATACATATATACATACAATTAAATTATATTTAATATTTGTTGCATATAAAGGCAAATAACACTAATAATATATGCACGTATACTCATTTATACACATATATACATATACTTATATATGCATTTATATACATATATAATACATACATATACATATTATATGTAAATATAATATATATATATATATATATATGTGTATATATATATATACATTACATACATACATATACATATTATATATAAATATATGCACTCAAATATATCTATATATATGTATATATAATACATACATATACATATTATATATAAATATATACACTCATATACATATTATATATAAATATATACACTCACACATATATATATATATATATATATATATATATATATATATGTGAGAGTGTATATTTTTACATATAATATGTATATGTATGTATTATATATGTATATAAATGCATAAGTATATGTATATATGTATATATATGAGTATACGTGCATATATTCATATACAGTATACGTGTATGTATTATTAGTGTTATTTGCCTTTATATGCAACAAATATTAAATATAATTTAATTGTATGTATATATGTATTTTTTAACTTTTTTGTAATTGTGTGCGTGTGTACAGTAGATATATATATATATATATATATATGTACAGTATATATATACAAACACACATACATCTATATACATATATTTGTGTATATATGTATATATATATACACATGTATATATATGCATATGTAAGTATATGTATACATGTGTATACGTGTATATATGTATATGCAGTGTACATGTATATATTGTTTGTGCATATATATATATGCACTAATATTAATACAATTATAACAATAATGATGTATTATTATGACGATTGTTATTACCCACTGATTACAATCCTATGTATCATAACTTCACTGGTTTTGGGGTTTGTAGCACAAAATGTAATTTAGTGGCGTAAAAAAAATAAATAAAGAAGGAAGAAAGGCATGGAAGTAAAACCTGCATTTTAACTTTTATATAACAGGTGGCAAACGGCCAACAACATGACTGTGCAGTTATGTGGTTTCACTGGGAGGCCTGCTTGTCAAAACACTGCAACAGCAGATTTGTAAACTTAACAAACAACAAACAAAATGGCCGACTTGTTTTGATTGAGGGGTTAATTAAGGAAATCGAAAAATGCCGTTATTTGCACACGCACGCGCTATTACTATTACTATTACTACTAAGTATTACACACACACACACACACACACACACACACACACACACACACACACACACAGTCTATAGTAAATGTCACTTCTGAGCCCCTGGGTTGTTGTTTGTTTAGCGTTAGCATGTGTGTGTGTGTGTGTGTGTGTGTGTGTGTGTGTGTGTGTGTGTGTGTGTCAGGACACGACCAGAGAGGTCCCACCTGGAAGTACTTGACCCGGGTCAAAGGTCAATGCTATTGGACCCGAGTGACAAGGTCTGTATGCAAACAAAAAAGTGTAATGAGAGAAAAGTTTGGCTTCAAAAGGAAACAAAAAGGAAAACAAAGCCGTGCTTTTGTCACATAAAAGTGGTTTTACGTTTCAAAATGTAGCTCTCCTTGTTTTTGGAACAGCCAACCACAGGCTTGCTCACACTAGAAATATTGTATATATAACACATCTAGACATTTTCTAGCATATATGTTTCATTTTATGCTATTTAGTGAGGACCCTTTGTCGGTCAACTAAGTATTACACTGTTATTACTAAGTATTACATTATTACTACTAAGTATTACACTATTATTAATAAGTATTACACCATTACTACTAAGTATTACACTACTATTACTAAGTATTACACTATTACTACTAAGTATTACACTGTTATTACCAAGTATTACACCATTACCACTAAGTATTACACTGTTATTACTAAGTATTACACTATTATTACTAAGTATTACACTGTTATTACTAAGTATTACACTATTACTACTAAGTATTACACTATTATTACTAAGTATTACACTATTATTACTAAGTATTACACTATTACTACTAAGTATTACACTATTACTACTAAGTATTACACCATTACTACTAAGTATTACACTTTAATTATTACCAAGTATTATATTATTACTACTAAGTATTACACTATTATTAATAAGTATTACACCATTACTACTAAGTATTACTCTGTTATTACTAAGTATTACACTATTATTACTTAGTATTACACTATTACTACTCAGTATCACACTATTACTACTAAGCAATACACTATTATTACTAACTATTACACTATTACTACTAAGTATTACACTATTATTACTAAGTATTACACTATTACTACTAAGTATTACTCTATTACTAAGTATTACACTATTATTACTAACTATTACACTATTACTACTAAGTATCACACTATTATTACTAAGTATTACACTATTACTACTAAGTATCACACCATTACTACTAAGTATTACACTGTTACTACCAAGTACCACACTATTACTAAGTATCACACTATTACTACTAAGTATCACACTATTACTACTAAGTATTACACTATTACTACTAAGTATCACACTATTACTACTAAGTATTACACTATTACTACTAAGTATTACACTATTACTACTAAGTATCACACTATTACTACTAAGTATCACACTATTACTACTAAGTATCACACTATTACTACTAAGTATCACACTATTACTACTAAGTATCACACTATTATTACTAAGTATCACACTATTACTACTAAGTATTACACTAGTATTACTAAGTATTACACCATTACTACTAAGTATCACATTACTACAAAATATTACACCGTTACTACTGAGTATTACACTATTATTACTAAGTATTACACTCTTACTACTAAGTATTACACTATTATTACTAAGTATTACACTATTACTACTAAGTATCACACTATTACTACTAAGTATCACACTATTACTACTAAGTATCACACATTACTACTAAGTATTACACTATTATTACTAAGTATTACACCATTACTACTAAGTATCACACCATTACTACTAAGTATCACACTATTACTACTAAGTATTACACCGTTACTACTGAGTATTACACTATTATTACTAAGTATTACACTATTATTACTAAGTATCACACTATTACTACTAAGTATCACACATTACTACTAAGTATTACACTAGTATTACTAAGTATTACACCATTACTACTAAGTATCACACCATTACTACTAAGTATCACACTATTACTACTAAGTATTACACCGTTACTACTGAGTATTACACTATTATTACTAAGTATTACACTATTATTACTAAGTATCACACTATTACTACTAAGTATTACACTATTACTACTAAGTATTACACCATTACTACTAAGTATTACACTATCAATACTAAGTATCACACTATTACTACTAAGTATCACACCATTACTACTAAGTATCACACCATTACTACTAAGTATCACACCCTTATTACTAAGTATCCCACCATTACTACTAAGTATCACACTATTACTACTAAGTATTACACATTACTACAAAGTATTACACCATTACTACTAAGTATTACACCATTACTACTAAGTATTACACTATTAATACTAAGTATCACACTATTACTACTAAGTATCACACCATTACTACTAAGTATCACACTATTACTACTAAGTATTACACATTACTACAAAGTATTACACCATTACTACTAAGTATTACACCATTACTACTAAGTATTACACTATTAATACTAAGTATCACACTATTACTACTAAGTATCACACCATTACTACTAAGTATCACACTATTACTACTAAGTATTACACATTACTACTAAGTATTACACCATTACTACTAAGTATTACACTATTAATACTAAGTATCACACTATTACTACTAAGTATTACACATTACTACTAAGTATTACACCATTACTACTAAGTATTACACTATTAATACTAAGTATCACACTATTACTACTAAGTATCCCACCATTACTACTAAGTATCACACTATTACTACTAAGTATTACACCGTTACTACTAAGTATTACACTATTATTACTAAGTATTACACTATTATTACTAAGTATCACACTATTATTACTAAGTATCACACCATTATTACTAAATATTACACTGTTATTACTAAGTATTACACTATTATTACTAAGTATCACACCATTATTACTAAATATTACACTGTTATTACTAAGTATTACACTATTATTACTAAGTATCACACTATTATTACTAAGTATCACACCATTATTACTAAATATTACACTGTTATTACTAAGTATTACACTATTACTACTAAACATTACACTATTATTACTAAGTATTACACTATTATTACTAAGTATTACACTATTTCTATTCTATTATTTTGCTTAAAATAAATACTGTGATGGATGGATGGATGGATGATTCCTTCAGGAAAGTTTCCTCAGGAATATTAAGAATATTGAAACACTAAAAAGTACAACATGGCTGACAAGGTGTAGACATCAAAGAGGGTCTTTGCCAGGCCAGAAGGAGGACTTTGGCAAATAAATAAAATTACTCACAAAACGACACATCTCGAAGAGATGGTCAGAAAGTGTCTTGAAGATGGTTGGTAGAACATCATCTATGCAACATTTTGAGCAAAAAACAAACACATTACATGTTATGAAGACCACAAGGAAGTCTTTTAAATGAGGAAAACAATCCCAATATGACCTTTGAAGGTCACACAGCAAGTCGGGAAGCAGCAGAAGACTGGCTTACACATGGCAGAGAAAAAGCAGCACTGAAGAGAGACCAAGGGAGAGCTGCCACCAACAATGAAGAACAGGTGTGCTGGCAGGTCAAAAAGACACAAGGTAAAAGGTGCTGCAAACAGGAAATATTACCAATATTACCAAAACAAGAACAGCGGGATAGGAAATGATACAAAAACCCAGGAAAATAAAGAACAAAGTCCAAATGTGGGATCATGACACTGAAACAAATACAGTATTTCCTTGAATTGTCGCCGGGGCGCTAATTAGTTTACCAAAGGCATGCGGTAAATTTAGGCCTGCGCTTATAAATTTGAGTGTGATGTAAGGATACCATCATGAAAAGCACATATAATAAAAAAAAAAAACCTTATTATGGTCTTACCTTTACTTATAAATGAAGTCCATGCGCAGCTCCTTCTGATCAAAAGCATCGATAACTTGTTTATAGAAGTCTTCCTTATCTTTCTTCAGTTTTAAAAGTCCCTCTGTCTCGATGGAGATCTTCCTTTATTACCTCCTGCTTCCATTGAAAGTCCAGTTTAGAAAACCCTTTTATTTTAGATATGTAATCCTCCATGTTAAAAGTGCAAGCGAGAGGAAAAAAATAAACGATCGCTGCTTGTTGTCACTTCTTCTGCAGCCGAGTAGTCGCAAGAAGGATCACTAGCGCCCTCTACCACCAGGAGGCGGGAGTCATTTAATGACTCATATTTGACACACGCAGCTACGGTATGTTAATAAAACATAGCTGCTTACTGTTCTTTTTAGCATATTCAATAGCTTGGACCTTAAATCCTACTGAATAGCTCTTAATGCGATTTCAAATGATTGAAATCAGCCTCCTCCATTTTGAAAATGATGACAGGTGAAGTGTCACTCGTGACGTGACGAGTTTGACCCGGTGGAAATTCTAGACATATGCTAATTATTTGGCGAAACCAGTTTGACCCGGCGGAAATTCTAGACATGCGCTAATAGAAATAATATTTTGCGAAACGAGTTTGACCCGGCGTTAATCCTGAGCCGGCGGTAATGCTAAGCATGCGCTAATTATTTTGCGAAACGAGTTTGACCCGGCAGTAATTCTAGTCAGGCGCATACTATATACCCGGCGGCAATTCAAGGAAATACGGTACCTACCTTGGTATCTATACCCAGCCTGGGCAAGACATTAATACAACCTTGATTATACGTACATGTCCTTTAAAACCGAATTCTCAACAACGTCGCAAACTGGTTGTATTTGTAAAACGAGACAATGTTGGTGTCTAACGTTGGATCCAGGTTGTTGGTTGGGGAAATGACCACATTTCAATGGTCGAATCAACATCACAACCTGACATTGAATAAACGTTGTCAAACCCTGCCTTCCGCCCAATTGTAGCTGAGATAGGCGCCAGTGCCCCCCGCTTCCTCAAAAGGGAATAAGCGGTAGGAAATGGATGGATGGAAAAAGCATGTAGTTTCAACGTTGTATTTGTGTTGTAGAATAATGGTTAGGGAAATGACCAAAATGTAATAGTCAAATCAATGTCAGAACTCAACATTGATTGAATAATATAATCATACTCCTGTTTCTACCACTTGTCCTTAATAATGTTAATAAAATAATAGGTGTATAAATGACACAATATGTCACTGCATATGTCAGCAGACTATTTAGGAGTCTTGGTTTGTTTACTTACTACTAAAAGACAAGTTGTCTGGTATGTTCACTATTTTATTTAAGGACTAAATTGATATAAAAAACATGTTTAAAGGAACCGTAAGATGTTTTGTTAAAATAAAGCCAATAATGCTATTTTTTGTGGTCCCCTTTATTTAGAAAAGTACCAGTACCAAAATATTGGTATCAGGACAAGAACTATACTTAACATTATGCGCCTCGGCTCTGTAGTCAACGCCGCGGATGAAAGAACAAAACTGGTACTTTTCAAAGGCAGTATTGTACCGATTTAAATCGGTACTTTATTTGTAACGGTATACCCTACAATCCTAGTCAGGACTTAATTCTACAAGTTATCAACGTTGTTTTCTCGTGCCGGCTGGGTATTTAGATGGATGCGCACTAGTGGGAATGCTTTGGTGATGGGGGTCAGTAAACAGGAGGGTGGACAGCCCATGTTTGAGGCGTCCGAGTCCATGGTTCTCGCCCGGAAAAGGGTGGAGTGCCATCTCCGGGTTGGGGAGGAGACCCTGCCCCAAGTGGAGGAGTTCAAGTACCTAGGAGTCTTGTTCACGAGTGAGGGAAGAGTGGATCGCGAGATCGACAGGCGGATCGGTGCGGCGTCTTCAGTAATGCGGACGCTGTACCGATCCGTTGTGGTGAAGATGGAGCTGAGCCGGAAGGCAAAGCTCTCAATTTACCGGTCGATCTACGTTCCCATCCTCACCTATGGTCATGAGCTTTGGGTGATGACCGAAAGGATAAGATCACGGGTACAAGCGGCCCAAATGAGTTTGGGTCTCTCCCTTAGAGATAGGGTGAGAAGCTCTGCCATCCGGGAGGAACTCAAAGTAAAGCCGCTGCTCCTCCACATGGAGAGGAGCCAGATGAGGTGGTTCGGGCATCTGGTCAGGATGCCACCCGAACGCCTCCCTAGGGAGGTGTTTAGGGCACGTCCAACCGGTTGTGTCCTGGGTATGACGTTAAACTACATCCAGGTATGAGATGGGAGGTTATGTGTGGAGTTAGTGAGTCCCAACCAACGTCTATAAAATGCACACAAAGAATCGTTTGCACCTTCTCTTGTGACTGGCGGGCGGTCAGCGCCATAAAGCTGAGCAGGTCCCTTGGTGAATGGGGACAACAAACAGGACAGACTAAGTTCAACAGCCCAGTAAGGCAATTAGTCTAGGAGAATGATCTCTGATATAAAATACCCCTTCCAACTCGCAGCAAGCCAGCGTGGAAGGTGTAGGCTAATAACCAGCATGAAAAGTACGCCAAATGGCAGAAACATGCTGAGGCTTTCGTCCAGCGGTGGACTGAGAACGGCTGATGGAGGCCAGGGGGAAGACACAGGACACATTGGGAAGATTATGTCGCCCGGCTGGTCTGGGAATGCCTCGGGATCCCCCAAGAAGAGCTGGACGATGTGGCTGGGGAGAGGGAAGTCTGGGCTTCCCTGCTTAGGCTGCTGCCCCCGTGACCCGGCCTCGGATAAGCGGAAGAAGATGGATGGATGGATGGATAGATAACCCCCAATTCCCACCCTTGATGCAGAGTGCCAAGCAGGGAGGTAATGGCTCCCATTCTTATAGTCTTTGGTATGACTCGGCCGGGGTTTGAACTCACGACCTACCCATCTCAGGGCGGACACTCTAACCACTAGGCCACTGATAAAGTTCCTGCTATTCTGTTAACAACCAACGCAACATGTTAGCACACAAAAACAACAACATTGCATGTTCCCACAGAACAAGTCCTTCTCGAGAAGCGTCTGTTGTGAAATTTGCGGGCGATAAGACCTTCTTTTGTGCCTTTTTTTTCCCCAAACCCGACCCTTATTTCCAAGAGATAAACCGCTCGGTGTCAATGTGTAAAGTTTACATGGCGTAAAAGGGGTCATGACGCTTTGAAAAAAGAAAAAGCTCCCAAGCCAAAATGATGAAGAGCCCAAGCATCAACATGTCTTTGACCCACATAGAACACACGTCCACACCGCAAGCAAGGCCACCGAAGCAACATGGCGGCTATTTAGTCTACTCCGACATCGCTCCTCATAACATCCACGGGGGGCTCTCGGGCTTCATGTAACCGCTTATCACGGCATGCCAGACATTCCCTCCACGCGCGTTTCTTTGCCATTCAATGAACGTGTGTGTGTGTGTGTGTTCTGGCAATTCCGACTTAGTGGGGACCTCGCTCTGTTTACACACCTTTAGGGGACTTTGGACGGTATGGGGACCAAAAAAAAACAGGTTCCCTAAAGGGAATCATTTTTAAATGATAGTCAGATCCATTCTATATCCTTCTATATATGGTAGTTGGAGTTGCAGACATGTATGCAACATTATTCAAATTTGGTCCCCATGAACCATATTAACTTTTCCCCAGGGTCCCCAGTAAGTATGAACAGCACATTATTTCATCCAGCCAGAGATTTAAAGACGTCCATCCATCCATCCATCCATTTCTACCGCTTTTTCCCTTTGGGGCCGCGGGGGACGCCGGTGCCTATCTCAGTTACAATCGGGCGGGGGGCAGAGTACACCCTGGACAAGTCACCACCTCATCACAGGGCCAACACAGATAGACAGACAACATTCACACTCACATTCACACACTAGGGCCAATTTAGTGTTGCCAATCAACCTATCCCCAGGTGCATGTCTTTGGAAGTGGGTGGAAGCCGGAGTACCCGGAGGGAACCCACGCAGTCACGGGGAGAACATGCAAACTCCACACAGAAAGATCCCGAGCCCGGGATTGAACCCAGGACTACTCAGGGCCTCCGTATTGTGAGGCAGACGCACTAACCCCTCTGAGCTAACTGGGCAGTGGTCATTTTACCTAACTTTTTGTATGCCTCCACAACCTGTAGAAAGGGTGGTCCCCACAAGTCATGAACAAAAACTTGGTCCCCATTCCAAATGATAACCAGTATGTGTGTGTGCGTGTGCATGTGTGTGTGTGTGTGTGTGTGTGTGTTCTGGCAATTCTGACTTAGTGGGGACCTCGCTCTGTTTACACACCTTTAGGGGACTTTGGACGGTATGGGGACCATAAATAAACAGGTTCCCTAAAGGGAATCCTTTTTAAATGATAGTCGGATCCATTCTATATCCTTCTATATATGGTAGTTGGAGTTGCAGACATGTATGCAACATTATTCAAATTTGGTCCCCATGAACCATATTAACTTTTACCCCAGGGTCCCCAGTAAGTATGAACAGCACATTATTTCATCCAGCCAGAGATTTAAAGACGTCCATCCATCCATCCATTTCTACCGCTTTTTCCCGGGGGATGCTGGTGCCTATCTCAGCTACAATCGGGCGGGGGGCGGAGTACACCCTGGACAAGTCGCCACCTCATCACAGGGCCAACACAGATAGACAGACAACATTCACACTCACATTCACACACTAGGGCCAATTTAGTGTTGCCAATCAACCTATCCCCAGGTGCATGTCTTTGGAGGTGGGAGGAAGCCGGAGTACCCGGAGGGAACCCACGCAGTCACGGGGAGAACATGCAAACTCCACACAGAAAGATCCCGAGCCCGGGATTGAACCCAGGACTACTCAGGGCCTCCGTATTGTGAGGCACATGCACTAACCCCTCTGAGCTAACTGGGCAGTGGCCATTTTATCTAACTTTTTGTATGCCTCCACAACCTGTAGAAAGGGTGGTCCCCACAAGTCATGAACAAAAACTTGGTCCCCATTCCAAATGATAACCAGTGTGTGTGTGTGTGTGTGTGTGTGTGTGTGTGTGTGTGTGTGTGTGTGTGTGTGTGTGTGTGTGTGTGTGTGTGTGTGTGTGTGTGTGTGTTCTGGCAATGCCGACTTAGTGGGGACATCGCTCTGTTTACACAGTCACCTTTAGGGGACTTCTGACAGTATGGGGACCCAAAAAAAAAACAGGTCCCCCAAAGGGAAACCTTTTTAAATGATAGTCAGGTCCATTCTATATCCTTCTTTATATGGTAGTTGGAGTTGCAGACATGTATGCAACATTATTCAAATTTGGTCGCCATGAACCATATTAACTTTTACCCCAGGGTCCCCAGTAAGTATGAACAGCACATTATTTCATCCAGCCAGAGATTTAAAGACGTCCGTCCGTCCGTCCATCCATCCATTTCTACCGCTTTTTCCCTTTGGGGCCGCGGGGGACGCCGGTGCCTCTCTCAGTTACAATCGGGCGGGGGGCAGAGTACACCGTGGACAAGTCACCACCTCATCACAGGGCCAACACAGATAGACAGACAACATTCACACTCACATTCACACACTAGGGCCAATTTAGTGTTGCCAATCAACCTATCCCCAGCTGCATGTCTTTGGAAGTGGGTGGAAGCCGGAGTACCCGGAGGGAACCCACGCAGTCACGGGGAGAACATGCAAACTCCACACAGAAAGATCCCGAGCCCGGGATTGAACCCAGGACTACTCAGGGCCTCCGTATTGTGAGGCACATGCACTAACCCCTCTGAGCTAACTGGGCAGTGGCCATTTTATCTAACTTTTTGTATGCCTCCACAACCTGTAGAAAGGGTGGTCCCCACAAGTCATGAACAAAAACTTGGTCCCCATTCCAAATGATAACCAGATATGTGTGTGTGTGTGTGTGTGTGTGTGTGTGTGTGTGTGTGTGTGTGTGTGTTCTGGCACTGCCGACTTAGTGGGGACATCGCTCTGTTTACACACCTTCAGGGGACTTCTGACAGTATGGGGACCAAAAAAAAAACAGGTCCCCTAAAGGGAAACCTTTTTAAATGATAGTCAGGTCCATTCTATATCCTTCTATATATGGTAGTTGGAGTTGCAGACATGTATGCAACATTATTGAAATTTGGTCCCCATGAACCATATTAACTTTTACCCCAGGGTCCCCAGTAAGTATGAACAGCACATTACCGTATTTTCTTGAATTGCTGCCTTTGTGCTAATTAATTTAAACCTCTTCTCAACAATGTTTTTTATATTTACATAGTATGTATATATTATTAATGTTGTAAATACACATCTTTATAGATCTAGAAAGGCTGGTCCTGAAGAGGGAGGCATTTTTCGGAGGTTTCAAGAAGGTAACACATACGTGTGTGTGTGTGTGTGTGTGTGTGCATGCTCCAACCTGAGCACAGACGTGAACATAAGATGTGAATTCACCCCCTTAAAAATTCCAAACTCTTGTAGCGGCCACGAGCCAAAACAACAGGATGCTTTTCTGTTTTGTTCTCGGCGCTCCTTTTGAAAGAAAAGACTCCCACCTAACACACACACACACACACACACACACACACACACACACACACACACACATTCTTGTATTTCTTATCTCCTTGAGACCTCCGAAAAATGCCTCTCTTTAGGACCAGCCTTTCTAGATATATAAAGATGTGTATTTACAACATTAATAATATATACATAATATGCAAATACAAAAAAGCTTTTTGTGGAAAATTAGTTGGAATTTCACAAGAAAAAGGTCACAGTTTTACAAGATCTTAGAATTTTGGCAATATTATGATAGTCGGAATTTTACTCAAAGCAAGACAAACTGAACATTTTTGCAATATTATAGTAAAAGTTGGAATTTCACAAGAAAAAGGTCCCAGTTTTACAAGAAGAACTTAGAATTTTTGCAATACTATAGTAAAAGTTGAAATTTTACTTGATAACAGTCACAATTTTAGAAGAAAAGCTTAACATTTTGGCAATTTTATAAAAAAAAGAGTTGTATTTTTACTTGACAAAAGTTGTATAAGAAAACTTTGAAATGTTGGCAATATAATAATAATAATAATTGGAATTTACTTGGCAAAATTATGACAAAAGTCTAAATTTTACTCAAAAAATTTCACTGTTTTACAAGAACTACAAAAAATCGTCAATATTGTGATAAAAGTCGGAATTTTATACTGTATGACAAACGTCACCATTTTGCAATAAAAAGTGATAATTTTATATAAATAAGTTATAAATTTTTTAGTACATATTGAAATATTACAGAAGCAGAAATATTATGCAAAATTGTTCCCAATTTTGTAATAAAGTCGACACATTGTGAGTTAAATTATTTTTTTTTCTTTTTGTCATTTTTTAATCTTTATTTACTTCAAGTTATTACAGTATGTCTCTATGTACATTTTTTTTTGTATTATTTTGGCAAAAGGGGGCGCATTTCAATTTCTTACGCACACTTGTTATTTCATATGTTGGCCAGAGGGGGAGCACTTTTAAAACCGACACAGTCAATTCGAAAAATCCCTCCTTTTTGGGACCACCCTCATTTTGATGGATTTGAGGGTGATTTATAGATTTATGTCCTCACTTCTTCACACCTCCTCATATGGAAGCTACTTTTCCTTGTTGATGTCTCAAGAAGGGCAGAAATACAACAACACACACACACACACATTCTTGTACTTCTTACCTTCTTGAGACCTCCGAAAAATGCCTCTCTTTAGGACCAGCCTTTCTAGATATATAAAGATGTGTATTTACAACATTAATAATATATACATAATATGCAAAGATAAAAAAGCTTTTTGTGGAAAATTAGTTGGAATTTCACAAGAAAAAGGTCACAGTTTTACAAGAACTTGGAATTTTGGCAATATTATGATAGTCGGAATTTTACTCAAAGCAAGACAAACTGAACATTTTTGCAATATTATAGTAAAAGTTGTAATTTCACAAGAAAAAGGTCCCAGTTTTACAAGAAGAACTTAGAATGTTTGCAATATTATAGTAAAAGTTGGAATTTTACTTGATAACAGTCACAATTTTAGAAGAAAAGCTTAACATTTTGGCAATTTTATTAAAAAAAAAAAAAAAAGAGTTGTATTTTTACTTGACAAAAGTTGTATAAGAAAACTTTAAAATGTTGGCAATATCATAATAATAATTGGAATTTTACTTGGCAAAATTATGACAAAAGTCTAAATTTTACTTAAAAAAATGTCGCTGTTTTACAAGAACTACAAAAAAATCGGCAATATTGTGATAAAAGTCAGAATTTTATACTGTATGACAAATGTCACCATTTTGCAATAAAAAGTAATAATTTTATATAAATAAGTTATACATTTATGAGAACATATTGAAATATTACAGAAGAAGAAATATTATGCAAAATTGTACCCAATTTTATCATAACTGTGAGTTAATTTATTATTATTATTATTTTGTCATTGTTTTTAAATCTTTATTTACTTCAAATTATTACAGTATGTCTCTATGTACATTTTTATTTTTTTATTATTTTGACAAAAGGGGACGCATTTCAATTTCTTACGCACACTTGTTATTTCATATGTTGGCCAGAGGGGGAACACTTTTAAAACCGACACAGTCAATTTGAAAAATCCCTCCTTTTTGGGACCACCCTCATTTTGATAGATTTGAGGGTGATTTATATCCTCACTTCTTCACACCTCCTCATATGGAAGCTACTTTTCCTTGTTGATGTCTCAAAAATGGCAGAAATACAACACAACTCACAAACACACACACACACACACACGCAAACACACACACACACACACACACACACACACACACGTTCTTGTACTTCTTACCTTCTTGAGACCTCCGAAAAATGTCTCTCTTTAGGACCAGCCTTTCTAGATATATAAAGATGTGTATTTACAACATTAATAATATATACATAATATGCAAATACAAAAAGCTTTTTGTGGAAAATTAGTTGGAATTTCACAAGAAAAAGGTCACAGTTTTACGAGAACTTGGAATTTTGGCAATATTACGATAGTCGTAATTTTACTCAAAGCAAGACAAACTGAACATTTTTGCAATATTATAGTAAAAGTTGGAATTTCATAAGAAAAAGGTCCCAGTTTTACAAGAACTTAGATTTTTTGCAATACTATAGTAAAAGTTGGAATTTTACTTGATAACAGTCACAATTTTAGAAGAAAAGCTTAACATTTTGGCAATTTTATACAAAAAAAAAAAAGAGTTGTATTTTTACTTGACAAAAGTTGAATAAGAAAACTCTAAAATGTTGAAAATATAATAATTGGAATTTTACTTGGCAAAATTATGACAAAAGTCAAAATTTTACTTAAAAAATTTCTCTGTTTTACAAGAACTACAAAAAAATTGGCAATATTGTGATAAAAGTCAGAATTTTATACTGTATGACAAATGTCACCATTTTGCAATAAAAAGTAATAATTTTATATAAATAAATTATACATTTATGAGAACATATTGAAATATTACAGAAGCAGAAATATTATGCAAAATTGTTCCCAATTTTATAATAAAGTCGACACATTGTGAGTTAAAAATTTTTTTTTCTTTTTATCATTTTTTAATTTGTATTTACTTCAAGTTATTACAGTATGTCTCTATGTACATTTTTATTTTTTTATTATTTTGGCAAAAGGGGACGCATTTCAATTTCTTACGCACACTTGTTATTTCATATGTTGGCCAGAGGGGGAGCCCTTTTAAAACCGACACAGTCAATTTGAAAAATCCCTCCTTTTTGGGACCACCCTCATTTTGATAGATTTGAGGGTGATTTATAGATTTATGTCCTCACTTCTTCACACCTCCTCATATGGAAGCTACTTTTCCTTGTTGATGTCTCAAGAAGGGCAGAAATACAACACACACACACACACACACACACACACACACACACACACACACACACATTCTTGTATTTCTTGTCTTCTTGAGACCTCCGAAAAAATGCCTCTCTTTAGGACCAGCCTTTCTAGATATATAAAGATGTGTATTTACAACATTAATAATATATACATAATATGCAAATACAAAAAAGCTTTTTGTGGAAAATTAGTTGGAATTTCACAAGAAAAAGGTCACAGTTTTACAAGAAGAACTTGGAATGTTTGCAATATTATAGTAAAAGTTGGAATTTTACTTGATAACAGTCACAATTTTACAAGAAAAGCTTAACATTTTGGCAATTTTATTTAAAAAAAAAACTGTTGTATTTTTACTTGACAAAAGTTGTATAAGAAAACTTTAAAATGTTGGCAATATCATAATAATAATTGGAATTTTACTTGGCAAAATTATGACAAAAGTCTAAATTTTACTTAAAAAAATGTCGCTGTTTTACAAGAACTACAAAAAATTCGGCAATATTGTGCTAAAAGTCAGAATTTTATACTGTATGACAAATGTCACCATTTTGCAATAAAAAGTAATAATTTGATATAAATAAGTTATACATTTATGAGAACATATTGAAATATTACAGAAGCAGAAATAACATGCAAAATTGTTCCCAATTTTATAATAAAGTCGACACATTGTGAGTTAAAAAAAATTTTTTCTTTTTATCATTTTTTAATTTGTATTTACTTCAAGTTATTACAGTATGTCTCTATGTACATTTTTATTTTTTTATTATTTTGACAAAAGGGGACGCATTTCAATTTCTTACGCACACTTGTTATTTCATATGTTAACCAGAGGGGGAGCACTTTTAAAACCGACACGGTCAATTTGAAAAATCCCTCCTTTTTGGGACCACCCTCATTTTGATAGATTTGAGGGTGATTTATATCCTCACTTGTTCATACCTCCTCATATGGAAGCTACTTTTCCTTGTTGATGTCTCAAGAAGGGCAGAAATACAACACAACTCACACACACACACACACACACACACACTTCCTTCCCACTGAAATGAATGGAAAAGTCCCAAGTGGAAGCCTAATCGTTAGGAAGAAGTTTTCCATTTTCGCCCGGCAGCTTATCTTGTTTTGAAGCAGCAATGCGGCCAAATTCCGTCAACAAGCGACACGCATTCCTGTCACTCAGGCCAAAAACTCTCCGTGGAGAATGTGGTGCTGAAACGGGAGTGGAAGCGCTCGGCTTTAGCGCCGACGTCGTGTTGCAGTTTTGGAGCTGCTTGTGTCAACCTTATTGAACATCTGTTGTTGTGACTGACTCCCGTTTGTGACATTGGTGAAGCGACATTAGTCCACGCAGGAAAGTCACGGCGGCATCAACAACATTAAAAGGGACTCCACAAAAACCCCAAAAACCTGGGAAGTTAGCACGTTAAATGGTAAATAAAAACAGAATACGATGATTTGCAAATCATTTTCACCTTATATTCAATTGAATAGACTGCAAAGACAAGATATTTAACGTTCAAACGTTGTTGATGCCTGCAATGTTTCAAAAAAGCTGGCACAAGTGGCAAAAAAGACGGAGAATGTCGAGGAAGGCTCATCAAACACTTATTTAAAACATCCCCTCAGGTGAAGAGGCTAGTTGAGAACAGGTGAGTCCAATGATTGGGTATAAAAACAGCTTCCATGAAATGCTCAGTCATTCACAAACAAGAATGGGGTGAGGGTCGCTATTTTGTGAACAAATGCTTAAGCAAATTGTTAAAAAACAAAATTTCTCAAGCAGCTATTGCAAGGAATTTAGGGATTTTCATCATTTACGGTCCATAATATCATCAAAAGGTTCAGAGGATCTGGAAAATTCACTGGACACAACATTGAATGCCCGTGACCTTAAAAAGCAACATTAGTGTGTTAAGGATATCACCACGTGGGATCAGGAACACTTCAGAAAACCACTGTCAGTAACTACAGTTGGTCGCTACATCTGCAAGTGCGAGTTAAAACTCCACTATGCAAAGCCAAAGCCATTTATCAACAACACCCAGAAATGTCGCTGGGCCCTAGCTCATCTAAGATGGACTGATGCAAAGTGGAAATGTGTTCCGTGGTCTGACGAGTCCACAATTCAAATTGTTTTTGGAAACTGTGGACATCATGTCCTCCGGACCAAAGAGGAAAATAACCATTCGGATTGTTATAGGCGCAAAGTGGAAAAGCCAGCATGTGTGATGGTATGGGGGTGCATTAGTGCCCAAGGCATGGGTAACTTACACATCTGTGAAGGCACCATTAATGCTGAAAGGTACATACAGGTTTTGGAGCAACATATGCTGCCATCCAAGCGACGTTATCATGGACGCCCCTGCTTATTTCAGCATGACAATGCCAAGACCCCAGACTGTTGAACAACTTAAGCTGTACATCAAGCAAGAATGGGAAAGAATTCCACCTGAAAAGCTTCAAAAATGTGTCTCTTCAGTTCCCAAACGTTTACTGAGTGTTGTTAAAAGGAAAGGCCATGTAACACAGTGGTAAAAATGCCCCTCTAGCAACTTCTTTGCAATGTTGCTGCCATTGAATTCTAAGTTAATGATTGTTTACAAAAAAAAAAAAGTTCCTCAGACTCCACAATCAAGTTCAAGTGCGTGGATTGCACATTGGGACACAATTAATACATCTCCTAATTATGTATAAAAGGGGAGAAAGAAGGGAGAACAAGAGAAGGAGTAGGAGAACCGGCAGCAGCGAGCGAGGAGCGAGAGAGAGCAAGACAGCAACAACGGAAGCGACCAAAGAGCGAGCAGCAGAAGAGGAGCTGAAAAGCAACCCGGCAGGAGAAAGCTTTATTTAAAAATAAACCAGAGTCGAACCTGCAAAAGAGATGTCCTTCCTTGGTGGTCAGTGGAACCCGCTAGACGACGACACAGTACCCTAAGATTTTTTTGTTAAAAACCAAGCCTGTAATGCCTTTTTTTGTGGTCCCCTTTATATAGAACAGTATCGAAATACATGTTGGTATCCAGACAACCCTAAAGTACGGTCAGTGGTTGGAGTGTCTGCCCTGAGATGGGTAGGTTGTGAGTTCAAACCCCGGCCGAGTCATACCAAAGACTATAAAAATGGGAGCCATTTCCTCCCTTCTTGACACTCAGCATCAAGGCTTGGAATTGGGAGTTAAAGGGGAACTTTATCACAATTTCAAAAGGTTTAAAAACAATAATAATCAGTTCCCAGTGGCTGGTTGTAGTTTTTGAAATTTTAAAGGTCTCGGAATATCCTTAAAAAAAGCTTTATAGTGCTTGATTTTCGCTATTTGCGAAGACACTGGCCATTTCCCTGTGACGTCACACAGTGCTGCCAATGTAAACAAACAATGAGAATACCACAGCAAGATATAGCGACATTAGCTCGGATTCAAACTCGGATTTCAGCGACTTAAGCGATTAAACAGATTACGCATGTATTGAAACAGATGGTTGGAGTATGAAAGTATTGAAGAAGAAACTGAAGCTATTGACGCTATTCATAGCCATAGCATGGCTGAATAGCTGCGTTAGCATCGCTCGTAAAATGTGCGGACCAAACGATCAGGACTTTTGCATTTCTTGACACTGGAGCAACTTAAATCCGTCGATTAGTAAGTGTTTGTTTCGCATTAAATGTGGGTGGAAGGAAACGTAATATAGTTGCAAATGCATCTACAGGTTATCCATACATCTCTGTGCCATGTCTGCTTTAGCACCGCCGGTAAATAGCATGTTAGCATCGATTAGCGTAGCATGTTAGCATCGATTAGCTGGCAGTCAACATCAACAAAACACACCTTTGTGATTTCGTTGACTTTATCGTTGCAAATGCATCTGCAGGTTATCCATACATCTCTGTGCCATGTCTGCCTTAGCATCGCCGGTAAATAGTATGTTAGCGTCGGTTAGCGTAGCATGTTAGCATCGATTAGCTGGCAGTCACGCTGCAACCAAATATGTCTGATTAGCACATAAGTCAACATCAACAAAACTCACCTTTGTGATTTCGTTGACTTTATCGCTGCAAATGCATCTGCAGGTTATCCATACATCTCTGTGCCATGTCTGCCTTAGCACCGCCGGTAAATAGCATTTTAGCGTCGGTTAGCGTAGCATGTTAGCATCGATTAGCTGGCAGTCAACATCAACAAAACACACCTTTGTGATTTCGTTGACTTTATCGTTGCAAATGTATCTGCAGGTTATCCATCCATCTCAGTGCCATGTCTGCCTTAGCAGCGCCGGTAAATAGCATGTTAGCATCGATTAGCTGGCAGTCAACATCAACAAAACACACCTTTGTGATTTTGTTGACTTTATCGTTGCAAATGTATCTGCAGGTTATCCATCCATCTCAGTGCCATGTCTGCTTTAGCACCGCCGGTAAATAGCATGTTAGCATCGATTAGCTGGCAGTCAACATCAACAAAACACACCTTTGTGATTTCGTTGACTTTATCGTTGCAAATGCATCTGCAGGTTATCCATACATCTCTGTGCCATGTCTGCCTTAGCACCGCCGGTAAATAGCATGTTAGCGTTGATTAGCTGGCAGTCACGCTGCAACCAAATATGTCTGATTAGCACATAAGTCAATATCAACAAAACTCACCTTTGTGATTTCGTTGACTTTATCGTTGCAAATGCATCTGCAGGTTATCCATACATCTCTGTGCCATGTCTGCTTTAGCACCGCCGGTAAATAGCATGTTAGCGTTGATTAGCATAGCATGTTAGCATCGAGTAGCTGGCAGTCAACATCAACAAAACACACCTTTGTGATTTCGTTGACTTTATCGTTGCAAATGCATCTGCAGGTTATCCATACATCTCTGTGCCATGTCTGCCTTAGCACCGCCGGTAAATAGCATGTTAGCGTCGATTAGCTGGCAGTTACGCTGCAACCAAATATGTCTGATTAGCACATAAGTCAACATCAACAAAACTCACCTTTGTGATTTTGTTGACTTTATCGTTGCAAATGCATCTGCAGGTTATCCATACATCTCTGTGCCATGTCTGTCTTAGCACCGCCGGTCAAATGTGGAGACACTCTGGTACATTCAATGGGGGTCTGGCGGCATATTTCTTGCCAGTGGTGCAACTTGAATCCCTCCCTGTTAGTGTTGTTACACCCTCCGACAACACACCCACGAGGCATGATGTCTCCAAGGTTCCAAAAAATAGTCGAAAAAACGGAAAATAACAGAGCTGAGACCCGGTGTTTGTAATGTGTTGAAAATGAAAATGGCGGGTGTGTTACCTCGGCGACGTCACGTTCTGACGTCATCGCCTCCAGAGCGATAAACAGAAAGGCGTTTGATTTGCCAAAATTCACCCATTTAGAGTTTGGAAATCGGTTAAAAAAATACAGTGTTTTTTCTGCACCATCAAGGTATATATTGACGCTTACATAGGTCTGCTGATAATGTTCCACTTTCCCGGGCGCGGCCACCGCTGCTGCTCACTGCTCCCCTCACCTCCCAGGGGGTGATTGAGGGTCATTGCTACTTTAACTTTAAATAACACCCATCGGAATCCTACAATTTCTAACTTCAATGCACAACAGGAAATTCCTTCTTGTTGAATTTGATCAAATATGTCACCTTTCCTGTGTTCCAGTAAAAGTACAGAACGTGAACCTGGCAATATGGAGGAATCTTTGCTGGAAATAAACATGAGGGACGAAGGTGCGGGGGGGGGTTACTGCCTTCGTGCAACAGCTGATTGTTCTCAAAGTCAAAACAACGCGCTGTGGAATGGCATTGTGATAACAAACAATCCTTATTTTCTGCCGTCGCCGTTTATACAACAGGAATTTACCAGGCGGTTGGAAAAAAGGGCCGCAGGGAGGCCGTGGCCAACGTTGCTGCCGTACCGAGGGACCGCAATAACAGGAACCACACAGTGGCCCCTGCAGCCCGGCAGATAAGGGCCCGGTGGAACCAAAGGGTCTCGGGCCGCCTCATACAAGCTCTCAGAAATATCCTAATAAAGTTAATACAAAACCAGTGAGGTTTGTATGTTGGGTAAATGGTAAATAAAACCAGAATACAACAATTTGCTAATCCTTTTCAACTTATGTTCTGTCAAAGTTAGTTGGTGACGAACACCAAGATGCAGAGAAGGCGGCAGGCATTTTGCAGGTAAACATGAAATAATCAAAATACTAGAAGAAGAGCAAACAAAAGGGTACTAACAATTCACTACCAGGAATTGATTAACGTGGACCCCAACTTAAACAAGTTGAAAAACTTATTGGGGTGTTACCATCCATCCATCCATCCATCTTCTTCCGCTTATCCGAGGTCGGGTCGCGGGGGCAGCAGCCTAAGCAGGGAAACCCAGACTTCCCTCTCCCCAGCCACTTCGTCTAGCTCTTCCCGGGGGATCCCGAGGCGTTCCCAGGCCAGCCGGGAGACATAGTCTTCCCAACGTGTCCTGGGTCTTCCCCGGTTGGACGTGCCCTAAACACCTCCCTAGGGAGGCGTTCGGGTGGCATCCTGACCAGATGCCCGAGCCACCTCATCTGGGTCCTCTCCATGTGGAGGAGCAGCGGCTTTACTTTGAGTTCCTCCCGGATGACAGAGCTTCTCACCCTATCTCTAAGGGAGAGACCCAAACTAATTTCAACCGCTTGTACCCGTGATCTTATCCTTTCGGTCATGACCCAAAGCTCATGACCATAGGTGAGGATGGGAACGTAGATCGACCGGTAAATTGAGAGCTTCGCCTTCCGGCTCAGCTCCTTCTTCACCACAACGGATCGATACAACGTCCGCATTACTGAAGACGCCGCACCGATCCGCCTGTCGATCTCACGATCCACTCTTCCCTCACTCGTGAACAAGACTCCTAGGTACTTGAACTCCTCCACTTGGGGTGTTACTATTTAGTGGTCAATTGTACGGAATATGTACTGAACTGTGCAATCTACTAATACAAGTATCAATCAATCAATCAATCAATCAATCAATCAATCAATCAATCAATCAATCAATCAATCAATCAATCAAACAATCAAACAAAAGGCGCGCACAAGGCGGACAACAAACTTGGCTATGAACAAAAACTGGGAGCAGGGAATAAAAGACAGTAAGCTACAAACAGCTACCGAATGTAGCTTACGGCTATGCTACAATGACACGACTAGTAGAAATCATTGACACGACACGACAATAATCCAGCACTGACTGGAGGAGAAAAACAGGTTTAAATAGGAGCGGGCTGATTGACACCAGGTGTGGCCAGGTGCCAAGCAGCCGCAGCTGAGGGGGCACAGCACTCAGGGAGACGAACAGGAAACTGAACCAAAGTAAGAGTGCTGAGAGGAACTAAAGACAGGAAATACTACAAACACACACACGGGAAAAAGTAAAACACAACCAAACTGTCAGGGGCAAGTCTGACAATATTCAATTGAATAGATAGCAAAGACAAGATATTTAACGTTGGAACTGGAAAACTTTGTTATTTTTCGCAAATATTAGCTCATGTGGAATTTGACGCCTGCAACATGTTTCAGAAAAGCTGGCGCAAGTGGCAAAAAAGACTGCTAATTATTAGTGATTCCCAAAGCCCCAAAAAAATAAAAAAAAATAAAAATAAAAGTCTGCGGGCTATAGAGCGTTTTCATTTCGGGCTCCAGTACTCTGGAATGCCCTCCCGGTAAAAGTTGGAGATGCCACCACAGTAGAAGCATTTAAGTCCCACTTGTATACTCTAGCCTTTAAATAGACTCCCTTTTTAGACCAGTTGATCTGCCCTTTCTTTTCTTTTTCTCCTATGTCCCACTCTCCCTTGTGGAGGGGGTCCGGTCCGATCCGGTAGCCATGTACTGCTCGCCTGTGTATCGGCTGGGGACATCTCTGCGCTGCTGATCCGCCTCCGCTTGGGATGGTTTCCTGCTGGCTCCGCTGTGAACGGGACTCTCGCTGCTGTGTTGGATCCGCTTTGGACTGGACTCTCGCGACTGTGTTGGATCCATTGTGGATTGAACTTTCACAGTATCATGTTAGACCCGCTCGACATCCATTGCTTTCCTCCTCTCCAAGGTTCTCATAGTCATCATTGTCACCGACGTCCCACTGGGTGTGAGTTTTCCTTGCCCTTATGTGGGCCTACCGAGGATGTCGTAGTGGTTTGTGCAGCCCTTTGAGACACTAGTGATTTAAGGCTATATAAGTAAACATTGATTGATTGAGAAAGTTTAAAGGAATGCTCATCAAACACTTATTTGGAACATCCCACAGGTGACCGGGCTAATTTGGGAACAGGTGGGTGCCATGATTGGGTATAAAAACAGCTTCCCAAAAAATGCTCAGTCATTCACAAACAAGGACAGGGCGAGGGTCACCACTTTGTCAACAAATGCGTGAGAAAATTGTCGGACAGTTTAAGAACAACATTTCTCAACCAGATATTGCAAGGAATTTAGGGATTTCAACATCCAAGCTCATACATTAGGCGAGAAAATTAAAGGATTTTTAGTGCAGAAAAATACAGTAGATATATTTGCAGTCTATAGAAAACATGTTCAGTGCATTGGAGACATCACTTGTTATTCTTCAACACACACACACACACACACACACACACACACACACACACACACACACAATGTCAACATTATGACAATCATCCGTCTCACTAATAGACGCCAATTTTCTACTTTTCAAAGAGGTGAGACAGCTGTGATGTCATGGAAAACATACACAGAGACAACAACTCCTGGAATGCACTCTCATGTTAAATCCTCTAATGTGAACGCCCTCACACACACACCAAACACACACACACACACACACACACACACACACACACACAGTGAATATATTTATGTAAAAGAAAAAATTGTTTTCTATTGGCAATTTTGGGCCGAATTCTAATTCAAGTCCTAATCTTGGTTTGAAGGTCATTCTGGTTGAAGACCTGGTGAGAATAATTCTACTGGCAGAGGACGCCACGTTTATTTGTCATTAAAGAAGCTTTTAGTGGTAAAAAAAATAAATAAAAGGCCTACAGTGCAAAAACTGCAATCTAAGTAAGATGAAATATCTCAAAAAAGGATATTTGTTATTTTCTGTCTGATAAGATCATTATTCTCACTCAACAGATGTTGTGTGTTTTACTTGTTTTAATGGTTTTGGTCCTAAATGATCCCAGTATATATATCTATATATTTAGACAAAAATATATAGATATTTATATATTTTTTAGTATTTATTCATTTTCTACACATTAAATGACAAAAATAAATAAATACTAAAAAATATATTTATATCTATATATTTATATAAAAATATATAGACATTTATATATTTTTTTGTATTTATTTATTTTGTACACATTAAATGACAAAAATAAATAAATGCTAATATATACATATATATAAATATATATCCGTCCGTTTTCTACCGCTTATTCCCTTATAGATATTTGTATATTTTTTAGTATATCTAATAAGATAATTATTCTCACTAAGCAGATTTTATGTGTTTTACTTGTTTTAAGGGTTTATAAATAAATAGTTACGCAACAAATAAATACTTATATAACAATGAGATATTTATATAAGTGTTTATAGAACAATGACAAAAATAAATAAATAAATAAATAATATATATATATATATATATATATATATAAGTATTTATTGTCTACACATTAAATGACAAAAATAAATAAATACTAATATATATATATATATATATATATATATAAATATATAGATATTTATAT
>NC_084631.1:44052486-44054986 GCF_033978795.1 Nerophis ophidion
AATAATTCTGGTTGTGCTTACCCACCTCGGAGCTATTTTTTTTGGTACATGGTGTAATGATGAGTGTGACCAGTAGATGGCAGTCAAACATAATAGATACACCATATTGCCAAAAGTATACTGTATGGCCATCTGCCTTATAACCCGGTGTGCTTAAATGTACGGAATAATTCTGGTTGTGCTTACCCACCTCTGAGCTATTTTATTCGGTACATGGTGTAATGATTAGTGTGACCAGTAGATGGCAGTCAAACAGAGATACACTATATTGCCAAAAGTATATAGCTACCTGCCTTATGACCTGGTGCGCTTAATGTACGGATTAATTCTGGTTGTGCTTACCCACCTCAGATCTATTTTATTCGGTACATGGTGTAATGATAAGTGTGACCAGTAGATGGCAGTCAAACATTGGAGATACACTATATTGCCAAAAGTATATAGCTACCTGCCTTATAACCCGGTGCGCTTAATGTACGGAATAATTCTGGTTGTGCTTACCCACCTCCGAAGTATTTTATTTGGTACATGGTGTAATGATAAGTGTGACCAGCAGATGGCAGTCAAACATAAGAGATACATTATATTGCAAAAAGTATATAGCTACTTGCCTTATAACCCGGTGCGCTTAATGTACGGAATAATTCTGGTTGTACTTACCCACCTCGGAGCTATTTTGTTTGGTACATGGTGTAATGATAAGTGTGACCAGCAGATAGAAGTCAAACATAAGAGATACACCATATTGCCAAAAGTATATAGCTACCTGCCTTATAACCCGGTGCGCTTAATGCACGGAATAATTCTGGTTGTGCTTACCCACCTCCGAAGTATTTTATTTGGTACATGGTGTAATGATAAGTGTGGCCAGCAGATGGCAGTCAAACATAAGAGATACACCATATTGCCAAAAGTATACTGTATGGCCATCTGCCTTATAACCCGGTGTGCTTAAATGTACGGAATAATTCTGGTTGTGCTTACCCACCTCTGAGCTATTTTATTCGGTACATGGTGTAATGATTAGTGTGACCAGTAGATGGCAGTCAAACAGAGATACACTATATTGCCAAAAGTATATAGCTACCTGCCTTATGACCTGGTGCGCTTAATGTACGGATTAATTCTGGTTGTGCTTACCCACCTCAGATCTATTTTATTCGGTACATGGTGTAATGATAAGTGTGACCAGTAGATGGCAGTCAAACATAAGAGATACACCATATTGCCAAAAGTATATAGCTACCTGCCTTATAACCTGGTGCGCTTAATGTACGGAATAATTCTGGTTGTGCTTACCCACCTCTGAGCTATTTTATTCGGTACATGGTGTAATGATAAGTGTGACCAGTAGATGGCAGTCAAACATTGGAGATACACTCTATTGCCGAAAGTATATAGCTACCTGCCTTATAACCCGGTGCGCTTAATGCACGGAATAATTCTGGTTGTGCTTACCCACCTCCGAAGTATTTTATTTGGTACTTGGTGTAATGATAAGTGTGACCAGTAGATGGCAGTCAAACATTGGAGATACACTCTATTGCCAAAAGTATATAGCTACCTGCCTTATAACCCGGTGCGCTTAATGCACGGAATAATTCTGGTTGTGCTTACCCACCTCCGAAGTATTTTATTTGGTACATGGTGTAATGATAAGTGTGACCAGTAGATGGCAGTCAAACATTGGAGATACACTCTATTGCCAAAAGTATATAGCTACCTGCCTTATAACCCGGTGCGCTTAATGCACGGAATAATTCTGGTTGTGCTTACCCACTTCCGAAGTATTTTATTTGGTACATGGTGTAATGATAAGTGTGACCAGTAGATGGCAGTCAAACATAAGAGATACACTATATTGCCAAAAGTATACTGTATGGCCATCTGCCTTATAACCCAGTACGCTTAATGTACGGAATAATTCTGGTTGTGCTTACCCACCTCGGAGCTATTTTATTCGGTACATGGTGTAATGATAAGTGTGACCAGTAGATGGCAGTCAAACATAAGAGATACACTATATTGCCAAAAGTATATGGCCACCTGTCTTATAACCCGGTGCGCTTAATGTACGGAATAATTCTGGTTGTGCTTACCCACCTAGGAGCTATTTTATTTGGTACATGATAAGTATGACCAGTACATGGCAGTCAAACATAAGAGATACACTATATTGCCAAAAGTATATGGCCACCTGTCTTATAACCCGGTGCGCTTAATGTACGGAATAGTTCTGGTTGTGCTTACCCACCTCGGAGCTATTTTATTCGGTACATGGTGTAATGATAAGTGTGACCAGTAGATGGCAGTCAAACATAAGAGATACACCATATTGCCAAAAGTATATAGCCACCTGCCTTATAACCCGGTGCGCTTAATGTACGGAATAATTCTGGTTGTGCTTACCCACCTCTGAGCTATATTCTATAACTACTCCAAAATCTGCTTACATTAGGATTTTAAAGCAAGCTAATCTCAAAAATAATAATGGATTTTA
>NC_084631.1:44057486-44077486 GCF_033978795.1 Nerophis ophidion
CCGCGTATTCCCTTTCGGGGTCACGGGGGGTGCTGGCGCCTATCTCAGCTACATTCGGGCGGAAGGCGCAGTACACCCTGGACAAGTCGCCACCTCATCGCAGGGCCAACAGACAGACAACATTCACACTCACATTCACACACTAGGGACCATTTAGTGTTGCCAATCAACCTATCCCCAGGTGCATGTCTTTGGAGGTGGGAGGAAGCCGGAGTACCCGGAGGGAACCCACGCATTCACGGGGAGAACATGCAAACTCCACACAGAAAGATCCCGAGCCTGGATTTGAACCCAGGACTGCAGGACCTTCGTATGGTGAGGCAGACGCACTAACCCCTCTGCCACCGTGAAGCCCTATGTATCTTATATATTGTTTAAAAAAAAAGTAATAAAAGTGAAGCATGTTTTAGATTTTATATATTTTGAACCTTGTTCTTGTTGTGATGGGGTAGGTTTATATAAGCGTTGCTTCAACCTACACCCTTTCGGCTCAATCATTGCTCAAATACCCTTTTACCTGCACCCTGCCTTCCGCTGTCGTCTGCATATTGTGATCACGAAAAACCATCGTCGTCTCCCACGACCTTTTCCCCGACATCTACATAGCAATTGGCTACCAGTTTCCACCTCCTGACATGGAAGAGAATCACATGGTTACTCTGCCGAGTTCTAGACGGCATCGACACATTTGCGGATTAATTATGATTACTGGTTTGCAAAAAAATATTTTTAGGCTTTCTGCTTTGCTCCCGGAAAAAGTTTGTCCGCCAAACACGATGAACAGCACTGAGAAGAATGTTGACATGTGTTTGGTGTCGGTCGTATAGGGGAGTCTCTGATAACACCACCTAAGACCCAAGTATCCGGTATGTCACCTGATATCATCAAAAAAAAGGCTGTGAAATGCGACAAGAATGACTAAAATAGGGGATGTGTCACACCGAAACCAAACAACTTCACCTGACCCGTGTCATCGTCCGATTGGACTAGAAGGAACTAAGAATGTTTCACCTGTGAAGTCAAGCCTACTCAGAAAATGTGAATTATTTCCAGTCCCCGGCCGACACGGTGGATGATTTCCTAGGATGCTGGACATTCCTGCCAGCCCTCATGTTTACAGGTTTTGGCACATGAGTCAACTTTAGCAGGAGGTGAGGCGGCATCACCTTCTTGATGTGTGATGTCATGGACCGCCATCTCTTTTGGCCATCTTTCTTTTCGAGCGGTTGCTTATAGAGTACCAGGATGTTGCCATCAGGGTCTAAGGGTTTGCAACATAACTGCACACATTCTTTCAAAGCGGTGTTGGGTTTCTGTCAACTACTGACCATTAAAGGCCTACTGAAATGAGATGTTCTTATTCAAACGGGGATAGCAGGTCCATTCTATGTCATACTTCATCATTTCGCCATATTTTTGCTGAAAGGATTTAGTAGAGAACATCGATGATAAAGTTCGCAACTTTTGGTCGCTGATAAAAAAGCCTTGCCTGTACCGGAAGTAGCAGACGATGTGCGCGTGACGTCACGGGTTGTGGAGCTCCTCACATCTGAACATTGTCTACAATCATGGCCACCAGCAGCTAGAGCGATTCGGACCGAGAAATCGTCGCTTTCTCGGTCCGAATTTCCCCAAATTCCTGCAATTCCTTAATACCATTTTTCAATCAATCAATCAATGTTTATTTATATAGCCCCAAATCACAAATGTCTCAAAGGACTGCACAAATCATTACGACTACAACATCCTCGGAAGAACCCACAAAAGGGCAAGGAAAACTCACACCCAGTGGGCAGGGAGAATTCACATTCAGTGGGACGCCAGCGACAATGCTGACTATGAGAAACCTTGGAGAGGACCTCAGATGTGGGCAACCCCCACCCTCTAGGGGACCGAAAGCAATGGATGTCGAGCGGGTCTAACATGATACTGTGAAAGTTCAATCCATAGTGGCTCCAAGACAGCAGTGAGAGTCCCGTCCACAGGAAACCATCTCAAGCGGATCAGCAGCGTAGAGATGTCCCCAACCGATACAGGCGAGCGGTCCATCCTGGGTCCCGACGAGCGGTCCATCCTGGGTCTCGACTCTGGACAGCCAGTACTTCATCCATGGTCATCGGACCGGACCCCCTCCACAAGGGAGGGGGGGACATAGGAGAAAGAAAAGAAGCGGCAGATCAACTAGTCTAAAAAGGAGGTCTATTTAAAGGCTAGAGTATACAGATGAGTTTTAAGATGAGACTTAAATGCTTCTACTGAGGTAGCATCTCGAACTGTTACCGGGAGGGCATTCCAGAGTACTGGAGCCCGAACGGAAAACGCTCTATAGCCCGCAGACTTTTTTTGAGCTCTAGGAATCACTAATAAGAATTCAACATTCAATTAAGAATGTTGCTACGTCAACATTTCTCGACCGATTTGAAAAAATTCCAACACCATCCATTTCAGCTCATTCAGAACATTTAAGTTTAATAACATTTTTTGCAATTTGTTCAATGAATAATGGAGACGTCAAAGAAGAAAGCTGTAGGTGGGAAGCGGTGTGTTGCGGCCGCCTTTAGCAACACAAACACAGCCGGTGTTTCCTTGTTTACATTCCCGAAGGTGAAGCGACCTCAAAGTAAAGCCGCTGCTCCTCCACATGGAGAGGAGCCAGATGAGGTGGTTCGGGCATCTGGTCAGGATGCCACCCGAACGCCTCCCTAGGGAGGTGTTTAGGGCACGTCCAACCGGTAGGAGGCCACGGGGAAGACCCAGGACACGTTGGGAAGACTATGTCTCCCGGCTGGCCTGGGAACGCCTCGGGATCCCCCGGGAAGAGCTAGACGAAGTGGCTGGGGAGAGGGAAGTCTGGGTTTCCCTGCTTAGGCTGTTGCCCCCGCGACCCGAACTCTGATAAGCGGAGGATGATGGATGGATGGATGGATGGATTTAGTAGAGAACATAGACGATAAAGTTTGCAACTTTTGGTCGCTAATAAAAAAGCCTTGCCTGTACCGGAAGTAGCAGACGATGTGCGCGTGACGTCACGGGTTGTGGAGCTCCTCACATCTGAACATTGTTTACAATCATGGCCACCAGCAGCTGGAGCGATTCGGACCGAGAAAGTGACAATTTCCCCGTTAATTAGAGCGAGGATGAAAGATTCGTGGATGAGGAAAGTGAGAGTGAAGGAGTGAAGGTCCGAATTTCCCCAAATTCCTGGAATTCCTTAATACCATTTTTCAATTAAGAATGTTGCTACGTCAACATTTCTCGACCGATTTGAAAAAATTCCAACACCATCCATTTCAGCTCAATCAGAACATTTAAGTTTAATAACATTTTTTGCAATTTGTTCAATGAATAATGGAGACGTCAAAGAAGAAAGCTGTAGGTGGGAAGCGGTGTGTTGCGGCCGCCTTTAGCAACACAAACACAGCCGGTGTTTCCTTGTTTACATTCCCGAAGGTGAAGCGAACTCAAAGTAAAGCCGCTGCTCCTCCACATGGAGAGGAGCCAGATGAGGTGGTTCGGGCATCTGGTCAGGATGCCACCCGAACGCCTCCCTAGGGAGGTGTTTAGGGCACGTCCAACCGGTAGGAGGCCACGGGGAAGACCCAGGACACGTTGGGAAGACTATGTCTCCCGGCTGGCCTGGGAACGCCTCGGGATCCCCCGGGAAGAGCTAGACGAAGTGGCTGGGGAGAGGGAAGTCTGGGTTTCCCTGCTTAGGTTGTTGCCCCCGCGACCCGAACTCGGATAAGCGGAGGATGATGGATGGATGGATGGATGGATTTAGTAGAGAACATAGACGATAAAGTTTGCAACTTTTGGTCGCTAAGAGAAAAGCCTTGCCTGTACCGGAAGTAGCAGACGATGTGCGTGTGACGTCACGGGTTGTGGAGCTCCTCACATCTGAACATTGTTTACAATCATGGCCACCAGCAGCTAGAGCGATTCGGACCGAGAAAGTGACAATTTCCCCGTTAATTAGAGCGAGGATGAAAGATTTGTGGATGAGGAAAGTGAGAGTGAAGGACTAGAAGAAAAAAAAAAAGACAGGGCAGTGGGAGCGATCCAGTTATTAGACACATTTACTAGGATAATTCTAGAAAATCCCTTATCTGCTTATTGTGTTACTAGTATTTTAGTTAGATTATATGGTGGTCGTACCTGAAAGTGGCTACGGGTGTGGTGACTGCCAGTGTCTCTGAGGGAAGCCACGTTTCTCGACTAGGCTAGCAGCCGGTCAAGCCGGGCTGAAGTGGAAGTATCCAATAGAGTCCGCAGCTGCATGAGGAACGACGCAAGCTCTCCGCTCATGTCTACGGCAAGAGCCGACTTATTACCACCATTTTCTCACCGAAACCTGCCGGTCGACATGTGGTAGGGAACCATGTTCGCTTGACCGCTCTGTTCCATAGTAAAGCTTCACCTTCGGGAATGTAAACAAGGAAACACCGGCTGTGTTTGTGTTGCTGAAGGCGACCGCAATACGCCGCTTCCCTCCTACAGCTTTCTTCTTTGACGTCTCCATTATTCATTGAACAAATTGCAAAACATTCAGCAACACAGAGGTCCAGAATACTGTGGAATTATGCGATTAAAGCAGACGACTTATAGCTGGGATCGGTGCTTGACCAAAAAGTCCTGCTACAATCTGTGACGTCATGCGTCATCATACCGCGACGTTTTCAGCAGGATAATTCGCGCAAAATTTAAAAATGCAATTTAGTCAACTAAAGCGACCGTATTGGCATGTGTTGCAATGTTAATATTTCATCATTGATATATAAACTATCAGACTGCGTGGTCGCTAGTAGTGGCTTTCAGTAGTTCTTTAAATAAATTGCCAGAAAGTGGCCACGGGTGTGGTGACTGCCAGTGTCTCTGAGGGAAGCCACGTTTCTCGACTAGGCTAGGCAGCCGGTCAAGCCGGGCTGAGGTGGAAGTATCTGACAGTCGGGGGCGGCCGGTGGGAGGAGGCAAGAATGCCCGCAGCTGCATGAGGAACGACGCAAGCTCTCCGCTCATGTCTATGGTAAGAGCAGACTTATTACCACCATTTTCTCACCGAAACCTGCCGGTCGACATGTGGTAGGGAACCATGTTCGCTTGACCGCTCTGTTCCATGGTAAAGCTTCAGTATTAGTATAGTACCGCGTTACTACTGAATCATATTCAGTACTATACCGCCTCTAAAAAGTATTTCTACCAATCTCCTTGATAATTTTGACAAAATAACAGATTAGAAAATGACACAATATGTTATTGCCAGAAGACTAAGTTGGGAGCCTTTATTTGTTTACTTACTACCAACAGACTAGTTGTCTAGTTTGTTCACTATTTTATTTAAAGACAAACTTGCAATAATAAACATATGTTTAATGTACCTTAAGATTTTTTGTTAAAATGAAGCAGATAATAAAAAAAAAAAATTGGTCCCTTTTTATTTCGAAAAGTACCAAAAAGTACTGAAAATTATCAAAATAATTTTGGTACCGGTACCAAAATATTGGTATCAAACCCAATAGGCGCACTTAAAATACTTTCATTTTCTCAAAAACTCCACGGTACGCCTTATTACCCGGTGCGCCTTATGTACGTATTTGTAGAGGTTGCCCTCTAGTGGGTTCTACGGACCACCGCACACTGCCACGAGAGCCCGGCTTTTAGGGTACAACACTTTTGCTTTCCATCAAAATGTCTTTTTCCAAGTACATGTCTCTCTCTGGGTCCCAATTCCAACCCCAACTACATGTCTCATCCCGGCTGCTGCTAATAAAGGCGACAGGCATAGCTCGGTTGGTAGAGTGGCCGTGCCAACAACTTGAGGGTTGCAGGTTCGATTCCCGCTTGTGCCATCCTAATCACTGCCGTTGTGTCCTTGGGCAAGACACTTTACCCACCTGCTCCCAGTGCCACCCACACTGCTTTAAAAGTAACTTAGATATTGGGTGTCACTATGTAAAAGCGCTTTGAGTCACTTGAAAAAAGCGCTATATAAATATAATTCACTTCACTTCACAGGTGGATAACAAGGCCCACCTGGGCCATCCACTCACCTGTCGCTGTCTTTGAGGCCGGTGTTTTATTGTCCTATATTCAAAGACAGTGTTACTGTTCAAACTGTGTGTTTGTACAATAGCCAAAGATATGAAACGTACATATAAATATATATAAATATAATTCACTTCACTTCACAGGTGGATAACAAGGCCCACCTGGGCCATCCACTCACCTGTCACTGTCTTTGAGGCCGGTGTTTTATTGTCCTATATTCAAACTGTGTGTTTGTACAATAGCCAAAAATATGAAACGTACATCAGCCTTGTTTTTTTAACGAATACTTGCACCCACTACGCTACTGCATTGTAATGTCGGCCAGCGTGGTGGTGCTCGGAGAGCCGAGGTGAAAGAAGTCTGAGAACCCCGGTCAGGATCTCCCGGATCATGCGAGCATTGGTAGGTTTTTCTTATTTTATTTGCGTCGCCGTGTTTTCAGGCGGCCATGGCAACCGGGGGAGAGCGGCGGAGCGGCACGGGCAGGAAGTGCGGCGAGGACAACAGGACGTGCCCTGGCTCCGTCGCCGAGGGGTCGAAGAATTCTAGGAAGTTATTGTACTTTGCGGAATGGGCTCAGGAATGTCAGATGTCTGCCTTCGGTATTTTTTAAAGGCCTGAGTCATATCGCACGGCGAAAAAGCTGACAGGCTTTTGAAGATAATGTGACCCCCGTTTGATGCACCGTGCTGTGTGTGTGTGTGTGTGTGTGTGTGTGTGTGTGTGTGTGCCCCCCCTCCCCCACTTCCACATGCCCCTCCGGCGGCCTGAACATGTCACTGATGGAGGAAAATAAAGACAGGTCAGCACATTTGTTGCTGGCTGTCGCAGACGTTAGGTCAGGTCGGCCAGGAGATACGTGCCACCTTAATAAAGCCATAAACATTGGAACTGGATAACATTCTGTTATTTGGGTATGTGCGCCCCCCAAAAAGGCCCAAACTGGCTCATTTAAAATCTATTACAGTATTTACATGCACATTCTTCATGTTTGTCTCGCTTTCTGTTGTGTTGTTCATTGGCTGCATTAACTACAGCAGTCTATTGTTATTGTTATATGTCATGTTATTCACATGTGAGTATTGCTGTATAATAGACTGTATTTATGTTATTCACATGTGAATAATGCTGTATAATAGACTGTATTTATATTATTCACATGTGAATAATGCTGTATAATAGACTGTATTTATGTTATTCACATGTGAATAATGCTGTATAATAGACTGTATTTATATTATTCACATGTGAATAATGCTGTATAATAGACTATTTATATTATTCACATGTGAATAATGCTGTATAATAGACTGTATTTATGTTATTCACATGTGAATAATGCGGTATAATAAACTGTATTTATGTTACTCACATGTGAATAATGCTGTATAATAAACTGTATTTATATTATTCACATGTGAATAATGCTGTATAATAGACTGCATTTATATTATTCACATGTGAATAATGCTGTATAATAGACTGTATTTATATTATTCACATGTGAATAATGCTGTATAATAGACTGTATTTATATTATTCACGTGAATAATGCTGTATAATAGACTGTATTTATATTATTCACATGTGAATAATGCTGTATAATAGACTGCATTTATATTATTCACATGTGAATAATGCTGTATAATAGACTGTATTTATGTTATTCACATGTGAATAATACTGTATAATAGACTGCATTTATATTATTCACATGTGAATAATGCTGTATAATAGACTGTATTTATATTATTCACATGTGAATAATGCTGTATAATAGACTGTATTTATGTTATTCACATGTGAATAATGCTGTATAATTGACTGTATTTATATTATTCTCATGTGAGTAATGCTGTATTTATGTTATTCACATGTGAATAATGCTGTATAATTGACTGTATTTATATTATTCTCATGTGAGTAATGCTGTATAATAGACTGTATTTATATTATTCACATGTGAATAATACTGTATAATAGACTGTATTTATATTATTCACATGTGAATAATGCTGTATGATAGACTGTATTTATATTATTCACATGTGAATAATGCTGTATAATAGACTATTTATATTCACATGTGAAAAACACTGTATAATAGACTGTATTTATATTATTCACATGTGAATAATGCTGTATAATAGACTGTATTTATATTATTCACATGTGAATAATGCTGTATAGACTGTATTTATGTTATTCACATGTGAATAATGCTGTATAATTGACTGTATTTATATTATTCTCCTGTGAGTTATGCTGTATTTATATTATTCACGTGAATAATGCTGTATAATATACTGTATTTATATTATTCATATGTGAATAATGCTGTATAATATACTGTATTATATTATTCACATGTGAATAATACTGTATAATTGACTGTATTTATATTATTCTCATGTGAGTAATGCTGTATTTATGTTATTCACATGTGAATAATGCTGTATAATAGACTGTATTTATATTATTCACATGTGAATAATGCTGTATAATAGACTGTATTTATATTATTCACATGTGAATAATGCTGTATAATAGACCGTATTTATATTATTCACATGTGAATAATGCTGTATAATAGACATAAATACAGTCTATTATACAGCATTATTCACATATGAATAATATAAATAGTCTATTATACATCATTATTCACATGTGAATAATACTGTATAATAGACTGTATTTATATTATTCACATGTGAATAATGCTGTATGATAGACTGTATTTATATTATTCACATGTGAATAATGCTGTATAATAGACTGTATTTATATTCACATGTGAAAAACACTGTATAATAGACTGTATTTATATTATTCACATGTGAATAATGCTGTATAATAGACTGTATTTATATTATTCACATGTGAATAATGCTGTATAGACTGTATTTATGTTATTCACATGTGAATAATGCTGTATAATTGACTGTATTTATATTATTCTCCTGTGAGTTATGCTGTATTTATATTATTCACATGTGAATAATGCTGTATAATATACTGTATTTATATTATTCATATGTGAATAATGCTGTATAATATACTGTATTATATTATTCACATGTGAATAATACTGTATAATTGACTGTATTTATATTATTCTCATGTGAGTAATACTGTATTTATGTTATTCACATGTGAATAATGCTGTATAATAGACTGTATTTATATTATTCACATGTGAATAATGCTGTATAATAGACCGTATTTATATTATTCACATGTGAATAATGCTGTATAATAGACATAAAAACAGTCTATTATACAGCATTATTCACATGTGAATAATGCTGTATAATAGACTGTTTTTATATTAACATTTGAATAATGCAGCATAATAGACTATTTTATTCACATGTGGCTAATGCTTTATAATATTGTATTTATATTATTCACATGTGAATAATGTTTTATAATTGACAGTATTTATATATAATAATAATATATAATATAATGTGAATAATGCCGTATAATAGACTGTATTTATATTATTCACGCACTCTGTACTTCTCCCTACATCCGAGTACCACTCATTACAGCGGCGTTTTAGTCATAAATTTTACTTTTACAAACCGATACCAATAATTTACGATATTACACTTTAAAGCATTTATCGGTTAAAGATTAAAGATATTATCGGACATCTCTAACCAAAACATGTAAGTGTAAAAAACAAAAACACAACATTGTGATTTGTACAATTTCAGAATGTGCTTGTTCTATTTTTAAACAAGGAAAACTATCTGAAGTTGTCTTTATTTTCAAGTTATCGTGCCGTGATTTCATCAATCTGGCCCAATTGGGAGTAGATTTTTCTCCATGTGGCATTCGGGCTGTAGTGGTATATTATTTATGAAGACTTTATTTAATTAATTGCTGTGCACTTTATTATAATTGTCTTACATACACTGTAAAAAAAAAATAACAATAAAATAAACAGTAAAAATAAACCAAAATAACAATTACGATGTTTTTTTTTATAGCATATCACTTATTACAAATTAAATGGAAAAATCGTACTATCATTTTTTTCTTACTGTTAAATCCTGGCAACTGAGCTTCCAGCTTTTTTTTTTACTGTAAAATCTAGTGTCATTTTTACATTGTATAATTTGATGAATGACTTGCTTTGATATAAAACTCAAGCAGATATTTTATTTTAATTTGAAAAAGTCTCAAATCAAAGATAGTATTATATTTGTTGCATGCAATACATGTATTTACTGTATGTCTGTCATAATCACAAAATTAGTAAATGATAAAATGCTTTATTGACTCATTGCAGGGTTTTTGCAGGCCGCTTTGAATATGGCGAGCCAAATTTGGCCCCCGGGCTTTCAGTTTGACACCTGTGATGTAAATGAGGGTTTTTGGGGTGTAATTTAACTTTTTTTTTTTATTATTTCTAAAGAAAAAATGAACATAAAATACAGAAAAGACATCCTTTAGTGTGTCCATGCCTTCGGTACAAAACAACTTGCTTAAAAAAAACGGCATTCCTTGTGTTTATTTTGATTGAATCAATGTAACCATGGTAACTAAAGCTTTCTTTAAAAAAATATAATCATTAAAAATGATATCTTCCGCCTCTCTTACATAACATCAAAGCAAACCAGCATGTTTGCTTTAGAGGCTAATTTATGACTATAATTATACACACACACACACACACACACACACACACACATTTTTGTATTTCTTACCTTCTTGAGACCTCCGAAAAATGCCTAATTCTTTCGGACCACCCTTTCTAGATACATAAAGATTTGTATTAACATTAATAAAACATACATACAATGTAAATATAAACCATCGTGTTGTGAAAAATGGGTTGGAATTTCACAAAAAAACTCAAAATGTTGACAGTGTTATAATAAAAGTCGTAATTTTACGCAACGCGAGTCAAAATTTTACAATAAAAATTTGAGCAAACAACCTCAAAGTGCTAGTGTATTAAAAAAATAAAATTAAATAAAATTAAAAAAAGATAAAAATACTAGAACAGCCTAATAGCTAGGATTAGTATTAGCATCTTTAAAAAAGGCTTTTCTTTTAAAAAGGGTTTTTAAGCCTTTTTTTTTTAAGCATCTACAGTCTGTGGTGCCCTCAGGTGGTCAGGGAGAGCGTCCCACAGACTGGGAGCGGCGGAGCTTTGTCCTCGGAGGTTGGAGGAGGCTAACCTGTCCTAAAATGAACATTTATGCAATATTATGTTGAAAGTTGGAATTTTACTTGACAGAAGTCACAATTTTGTACGAAAACTTTCAAATGTTGGCAACATTATAATGATAATTGGAATTTTACTCAAAATAGTTCAGTATTTTACAAGAACAACAAAAAAAGGTGGCAACATTGTGATAAAAGTCAAATTGTTTTATGGCAAATGTCACCGTTTTGCATTAAAAAGTAATACTTTCACATAAAAAATTATTTTACAAGAAAATATTGCAATATTTTCTTGTAAAATAATTACTTTTTTCTCTTTTTTTTTTCACACACACTTGTTATTTCATATGTTGACCACAGGGGGAGCACTTACATTTTTTACACACACTTGTTATTTCATATGTTGACCAGAGGGCAGGCACTTCATGTTTTTTTTTTTTTTTTTTACACACACTTGTTATTTCATATGCTGACCAGAGGGGGCGAACTTAATTTTTTTACACACACTTGTTTTTTCATACGTTGACCAGAGGGGGCGCATTTTAATTTTTTTTACACACACTTGTTATTTCATATGTTGACCAGAGGGGGCAGACTTAATTTTTTTACACACACTTGTTTTTTTATACATTGACCAGAGGGGGCGCATTTTAATTTTTTTTTTACACACACTTATTTCATATGTTGACCAGAGGGGGCGAACTTAATTTTTTTTACACACTTGTTTTTTCATACGTTGACCTGAGGGAGCGCACTTCAATTTTTTTACACTTGTTTTTCATACGTTGACCTGAGGGGGCGCACTTCAATTTTTTTACACACTTGTTTTTTCATACGTTGACCTGAGGGGGCGCACTTCAATTTTTTTACACACATGTTTTTTCATACGTTGACCTGAGGGGGCGCACTTCAATTTTTTTACACACTTGTTTTTCATACGTTGACCAGAGGGGGCACATTTTAATTGTTTTTACACACACTTGTTATTTCATATGGTGACCAAAGGGGGAGCACTTCAAACTTTTTTACACACATTTATTTCATATGTTGACCAGAGGGGGCACACTTCAATCTTTTTTACCCACACTTGTTATTTCATATATTTTAAAACATATAAAATATGTTTTAAAAAAGGGGACCACCCTCATTTTGTTAGATTTCACCACCAGGGGTGCAAATGAGATCTCTATTTTTGCTTAGGTTTTTGTAACAAACGAATCACGGATCACACTTTGGGCAACCCAGCCATAGAAGCTAACTGTTAATGGCCACGATAGTCTTAGTATCGTAGTACAAAAACGCAAGGTTGTCTTACGCCAGCACCGGAATTCATAAAATCAGCCGTTCACCTAGCGTTTTTTTTTTTTTTTTCGGGGGATGAATAAGGACGTCCTTTAGCTTATTTTACCATATATTTCTGCTTTTGCGCCGGCCAATGTTTACTTTTGCATGCCCATTAAATCGACAAAAAAAAACTGACTTTGGAGCAATGTTCACAGACTCTTGTATTTGGCTCTCTATTAAATGCAATGGTTTTCCTGTATTGGGACCATGATTTGGGTCCTAACTTGTTCACACCTCCTCATATGGAAGCTACTTTTTCTTGTTGGTGTCTCAAGAAGGATAGGAACACACACACACACTTGTTATTTCATATGTTGACCAGAGGGCAGGCACTTCATTTTTTTTTTTTTTTTACACACACTTATTGCATATGTTGACCAGAGGGGGCGGACTTCAATTTTTTTACACACACTTGTTTTTTCATACGTTGACCTGAGGGGGCGCACTTCAATTGTTTTACACACTTGTTTTTCAAACATTGACCAGAGGGGGCGCATTTAAAAAATTTTTTACACGCACTTGTTATTTCATATGTTGACCAAAGGGGGAGCACTTCAATTTTTTTTACACACACTTATTTCATATGTTGACCAGAGGGGGCACACTTCAATCTTTTTTACCCACACTTGTTATTTCATATATTTTAAAACATATAAAATATGTTTTAAAAAAGGGGACCACCCTCATTTTGTTAAATTTCACCACCAGGGGTGCAAATGAGATCTTGTTTTGGTTTCTGTAACAAACGAGTCACAGATCACACTTTGGTCAACCCAGCCATAGAAGCTAACTGTTAATGGCCACGATAGTCTTAGTATCGTACTACAAAAACGCAGGGTTGTCTTACGCCAGCACCGGAATTCATAAAATCAGCCGTTCACCTAGCGGGGTTTGTTTTTTTCGGGGGATGAATAGGGAAGTCTTTTAGCTTAATTTAGCATATATTTCTGCTTTGGCGCCTGCCAATGTTTACTTTTGCATGCCCATTAAATCGACAAAAAAAAAAACTGACTTTGGAGCAATGTTCACAGACTCCTGTATTTGGCTCTCTATTAGATGCAATGGTTTTCCTGTATTGGGACCATGATTTGGGTCCTAACTTGTTCACACCTCCTCATATGGAAGCTACTTTTTCTTGTTGGTGTCTCAAGAAGGACAGGAACACACACACACACACACTTGTTATTTCATATGTTGACCAGAGGGCAGGCACTTCATTTTTTTTTTTTTTTTACACACACTTATTGCATATGTTGACCAGAGGGGGCGGACTTCAATTTTTTTACACACACTTGTTTTTTCATACGTTGACCTGAGGGGGCGCACTTCAATTTTTTTTTACACACACTTGTTATTTCATATGTTGACCAAAGGGGGAGCACTTCAAACTTTTTTACACACATTTATTTCATATGTTGACCATAGGGGGCACACTTCAATCATTTTTACCCACACTTGTTATTTCATATATTTTAAAACATATAAAATATGTTTTAAAAAAGGGGACCACCCTCATTTTGTTAGATTTCACCACCAGGGGTGCAAATGAGATCTCTATTTTTGTTTTTGTAACAAACAAGTCACGGATCACACTTTGGGCAACCCAGCCATAGAAGCTAACTGTTAATGGCCACGATAGTCTTAGTATCGTAGTACAAAAACGCAGGGTTGTCTTACGCCAGCACCGGAATTCATAAAATCAGCCGTTCACCTAGCGTTTTTTTTTTTTTTTTCGGGGGATGAATAGGGAAGTCCTTTAGCTCATTTTACCATATATTTCTGCTTTTGCGCCTGCCAATGTTTACTTTTGTATGCCCATTAAATTGACAAAAAAAAAAACTGACTTTGGAGCAATGTTCACAGACTCCTGTATTTGGCTCTCTATTAGATGCAATGGTTTTCCTGTATTGGGACCATGATTTGGGTCCTAACTTGTTCACACCTCCTCATATGGAAGCTACTTTTTCTTGTTGGTGTCTCAAGAAGGACAGGAACACACACACACACACACTTGTTATTTCATATGTTGACCAGAGGGCAGGCACTTATTTTTTTTTTTTTTTTACACACACTTATTGCATATGTTGACCAGAGGGGGCGGACTTCAATTTTTTTACACACACTTGTTTTTTCATACGTTGACCTGAGGGGGCGCACTTCAATTTTTTTACACACTTGTTTTTCAAACATTGACCAGAGGGGGCGCATTTAAAAATTTTTTACACACACTTGTTATTTCATATGTTGACCAAAGGGGGAGCACTTCAATTTTTTTTACACACACTTATTTCATATGTTGACCAGAGGGGGCACACTTCAATCTTTTTTACCCACACTTGTTATTTCATATATTTTAAAACATATAAAATATGTTTAAAAAAAGGGGACCACCCTCATTTTGTTAGATTTCACCACCAGGGGTGCAAATGAGATCTCTATTTTTGTTTTTGTAACAAACGAGTCACGGATCACACTTTGGGCAACCCAGCCATAGAAGCTAACTGTTAATGGCCACGATAGTCTTAGTATCGTAGTACAAAAACGCAAGGTTGTCTTACGCCAGCACCGGAATTCATAAAATCAGCCGTTCACCTAGCGTTTTTTTTTTTTTTTTCGGGGGATGAATAAGGACGTCCTTTAGCTTATTTTACCATATATTTCTGCTTTTGCGCCTGCCAATGTTTACTTTTGCATGCCCATTAAATTGACAAAAAATACAACTAACTTTGGAGCAATGTTCACAGACTCTTGTATTTGGCTCTCTATTAAATGCAATGGTTTTCCTGTATAGGGACCATGATTTGGGTCCTAACTTGTTCACACCTCTTCATATGGAAGCTACTTTTTCTTGTTGGTGTCTCAAAAAGGATAGGAACACACACACACACACTTGTTATTTCATATGTTGACCAGAGGGGGCGGACTTCAATTTTTTTTAACACACACTTGTTTTTTCATACGTTGACCAGAGGGGGCGCATTTTCATTTATTTTTTTTTACACACACTTATTTCATATGTTGACCAGAGGGGGCACACTTCAATCTTTTTACCCACACTTGTTATTTCATATAAAATATGTTTTAAAAAAGGGGACCACCCTCATTTTGTTAGATTTCACCACCAGGGATGCAAATGAGATCTCTATTTTTGCTTAGGTTTTTGTAACAAACGAGTCACGGATCACACTTTGGGCAACCCAGCCATAGAAGCTAACTGTTAATGGCCACGATAGTCTTAGTATCGTAGTACAAAAACGCAAGGTTGTCTTACATCAGCACCGGAATTCATAAAATCAGCCGTTCACCTAGCGTTTTTTTTTTTTTTTTCGGAGGATGAATAAGGACGTCCTTTAGCTTATTTTACCATATATTTCTGCTTTTGCGCCGGCCAATGTTTACTTTTGCATGCCCATTAAATCGACAAAAAAAAACAACTGACTTTGGAGCAATGTTCACAGACTCTTGTATTTGGCTCTCTATTAGATGCAATGGTTTTCCTGTATTGGGACCATGATTTGGGTCCTAACTTGTTCACACCTCTTCATATGGAAGCTACTTTTTCTTGCTGGTGTCTCAAGAAGGACAGGAACACACACACACACACACACACACACACACACACACACACACACACACACACACAGTTGCCCCAAGCTCTTAATCCTAGACACTTGCATGTATCCGGCGGCCTGACATTCTTTTTGATGGGGCCTCCCCATGACAGACCTCCCCCCTGACGCGTGGGTGGACATGTCCTCCCGGGGGTCATGGGCAGCAGGTCAAAGGTTAACCCGGCGGGCGGCGACTAAACAAGAAAAAAAGTTGTCGCCAAATCCCCAAAGCGGAGCTAAAAGGATTCCCCCCCTCCCCTCTTTCCCCTGCTCCTATAAATCCCATCACACCCCAAATGTCGCCTTGACGGACATAAATCCCGTCTCCGGCGTGGCGTGGAAGGCGGGACGAGAGTCGAGGATTGGATCGGATGTTTGCCGCCTGCTGACAGCTGCTTTGTGCCTGCAGGATCAGGAAGTGTGTTTGTGTCCCTCAAGGTGTAGCGATGTGTTCTTCAATGCAGGGTTAATAGGTTTGACCCCTCCCCTAACTCACCCCCCCCCCCCTTACCACCTCGCCCAAGGGCGGAAAACTTAGAAGGTGTCCGAACAAGCAGACGCTTCATTAGGTACACCTGCAAAAGCTTCCAGGCCGAGTATGAAGTTGTCACGTTGTGTAAATGGCAACAAAAAAAAACAGAATACAATGATTAGCAAATCCTTTTCAACTTACCGTATTTCCTTGAATTGCCGCCGGGTATATAGTATGCACCTGCCTAGAATGAGTGCCGGGTCTAACTCGTTTCGCCAAATAATTAGCATATGCCTAGAATTTCCACAGGGTCAAACTCGTCACGTCTCGATCGAAACTTCACCTGTCATTTTCAAAATGGAGGAGGCTGATTTCAATCATTTGAAATCGCATAAAGGGAAGAAGATTAAGAGCTATTCAGTAGGAGCTATTGAATATGCTAAAAAGAACAGTAAGCAGCTATGTTTTATTAATATACCGTAGCTGCGTGTGTCAAATAGGAGTCATTAAATGACTCCTGCCTCCTGGTGGTAGAGGGCGCTAGTGATCCTTCTTGCGACTACTCGGCTGCAGAAGAAGTGACAATATTTTTCCTCTCGCTTGCACTTTTAACATGGAGGATTACATATCTAAAATAAAACAGTTTTCTAAACTGGACTTTCAATCGAAGCAGGAGGTAATAAAGGAAGATCTCCATCGAGACAGAGAGACTTTTAAAACTGAAGAAAGATAAGGAAGACTTCTATAAACAAGTTATCGATGCTTTTGATCAGAAGGAGCTGCGCATGGACTTCATTTATAAGTAAAGGTAAGACACTAATAAAGTTTTTTTAAATTAAATGTGCTTTTCATGATGGTATCCTTACATCACACTCAAATTTATAAGCACAGGCGTAATTTTACTGCATGCCTTTGGTAAACGCCGGAGTGAGAAGAGGTTTTAAATTAATTAGCGCCCCGGCGGCAACTCAAGGAAATACGGTATATTCAATTGAATGGACTGCAAAGAAAAACTACTTAATGTTTACACCTGCAAATAATCATTAAGTTAGAATTTATTGGCAGCAAAAACTTGGCACAGGTGCATTTTTAACCACTGTGTTACATGGCCTTTCCTTTTAAAAACACTCAGTAAATGTGGAAACACATTTTTGAAGCTTTTCAGGTGGAATTCTTTCCCATTCTTGCTTGATGTTCAACTTAAGTTGTTCAACAGTCCGGGGTCTCCGTTGTGGTATTTTAGTCTTCATAATGCGCCACACATTTTCAATGGGGGACAGGTCTGGACTACAGGCAGGCCAGTCTAGTACCCGCACTCTTTTACTATGAAAGAAGCTCTTGTAACACGTGGCTTGGCATTGTCTTGATGAAATAAGCAGGGGCGTCCAAGATAACATTGCTCCAAAACCTGTATGTACCTTTCAGCATTAATGGTGCCTTCACAGATGTGTAAGTTACCCATGCCTTGGGCACTAATGCACCCCCATACCATCACACATGCTGGCTTTTCAACAATCCGGATGGTTCTTTTCCTCTTTGGTGCGGAGGACATGACATCCACAGTTTCCAAAAACAATTTGAAATGTAGACTCGTCAGACCACAGGACATTTTTCCCACTTTGCATCAGTCCATCTTAGATGAGCTCGGGCCCAGTGAAGCCGGCGGCATTTCTGGGTGTTGTTGATAAATGGCTTTGGCTTTGCATGGTAGAGTTTTAACTTGCACTTACAGATGTAGTGAGGTGGTTTTCTGAAGTGGTCTTGAGCCTGCGTGGTGATATCCTTTACACACCGATGTCGCTTTTTAAAGGGATCGAAGGTCCATAATATCATCGCTTACGTGCAGTGATTTCTTCAGATTCTCTGAACCTTTTGATGATATTACAAACCATAGATGGTGAAATCCCTAAATTCCTTGAAATAGCTGGTTGAGAAATGTTGTTCTTAAACAATTTGTTTAGGCTTTTGTTCACAAAGTGGTTGGTCCTTGTTTGTGAATGACTGAGCATTTAATGGAAGCTGATTTTTATACCCAATCATGGCACTCACCTGTTCCCAATTAGCCTGTTCACCTGTGGGATGTTCCAAATAAGTGTTTGATGAGCATTCTTCAACTTTCTCAGTCTTTTTTGCCACTTATGCCAGCTTTTTTGTTTCAAGCATCACATTCCAAATGAGCTAAAATTTGCAAAAAATAAAGTTTTCCAGTTCGAACGTTAAGTATCTTGTCTTTGCCGTCTATTCAATTAAATATAAGTTGAAAAGGATTTGCAAATCATTGTATTTTGTTTTTATTTACCATTTACACAACGTGACAACTTCACTGATTTTGGGTTTTCGATGACATGTCCCCAATAAACATGTTGTCCAAAATTTCCACACATTTGTGTGTGTATTTTTGACATTTGTGTAAATGTATGGATTTATTTTCTGTTATTAGTAACGGTGCTTCCGGAAAGAATTCACACACCTTACTTACATTACAGCCTTCTTCCAAAATGGAATAAACACATTTTTGTCCTCAAAATTCTACAGACAATACCCCGTAATGACAATGTTTTGTTTTTTATGCATACATTTTTGCACAGTTATTAAAAAACTAAAATAACATAAAAATCCTATGTACATAAGTATTCACAGCCTTTGCTTTATATTTTGTTGCTGCACCGTTGGCAGCAGTTACAGCCTCAAGTCTATCTTTGGGCAGTTTCGCCCCAAAAATCTTGCCAGCTGGGGGATTGAACATAAATGCAGAGTCAGGCATAAAATGCAGTAATCGGCAGCGGCGATCTCACACTTTTTCACAAAAATGGGCCGATACTGATGGGCACATTCCTAGTATCGTTAAGAACCCCGAGACTCTCAGTCATAGCTGAGGTAGAAACTTACGTGTTAGAGGAACAAAATCCAGGAAAAAAAATAACATTTGTCAAAATTGTGCTGACTTAAATAGATAGCAAGGTTTTAATGTATATTTTAATCTATTTATAATATATATTTTTTGTATTAATATTGATACTATTATTATTATTTCTGTTTTATCATTACTCTTTTAAAATATATTTTCACCATCATTTAGTGCAATAAATTAGAATGGAAAATGAAGAAAATACATCAATCGTTAAAATAATACCGTATATATTTGTATATTATTATAATAATTATTGTACTTATCATTAATACCAAAAATATATTTTTCAATTACGTTATTATTATTACAGTCATGTAAATGAAATTAATAACATGTATAAAATAAATTACCGATTGAAATTATATAATATATATTTTTAATCTTTTATTGTTATTATTGCTATTTTTATTATCATTGTCACTACTGTTATGTA
>NC_084631.1:44087486-44097486 GCF_033978795.1 Nerophis ophidion
TGTGTGTGTGTGTACGCGGAGGACAGAAAGAATGTGTCCTTAATGACTAAGTATGTAATATTTATCCATCTCCATAGTAAATATTGGATTAAAGGTGCAGAAGAAAACTGCTGATTCTTTGCAGACGATGAAAAGAAAGTCGGATTTGCGGCTAAAGCTTTCCCCGCAATAAATACTTGTCTATAAATTATGTTTATGTTGGCTTTTTCCACCGCCCACATCCTCTTTTTATCTCCTCTCTTCCTTTTTTTTCTGGAGCTTCCTACAGTTCTGCACCTCTGGGAGGACAAGATGCAAGATTTTATTGCCCCCTTTAACCCCCGTGCCGTTCCGTCTTTTTTTTTTAATGTTGTGTGTCATTATAAGGCAAGATATGACTGCAGGATTCTTCTTATTATGGGACTTTGTTGACGTTTTGCTGCTGGTGACAAGATGCTTACATAACATTACTTCACACACCCAAGGAGTATTTGTGTAGCACGCCAATTAGACCAAGTCAAGTAATACAATATTCAAGCATGGGGTGCATACCTGGGAAATGGGGAAAAACTAAATCCACTTTAAGTTACCACGCTAATGTTAGCACGTCAATGCTAGCATGCCATAAGGTTAGCATGTGTGGTAGAGCAAAACTATTCGACGCCTGGGTGTATACACTTCCTGCAAAATGAACAAATAAAGCTAGCATGCTGATGTTAGACAGTTAATAGTTAACATGCTATTTTTTTAGCAAACTTTAAGTTAGCATGTTATTGGCGAGCATGCATGAAATAAATACATATTTGACTCTGAGCCATGTTTGCCAAATAAGCAACTAAACATACAAACATGCTTTAAAATTGAGCAGGTATATGTTAGCATGCATTAAATAACAATTATTTTGTCTTTAAGGTGTATAACTGCTAAATGAGCAAATAAAGCTAACATATTAACGTGCTAATTTTAAGTTAGCACGTCAATGTTAGCATGCTATATGGTTAGCATGTGTGGTATAGTAAAATATTGGACTCCTGGTAGTTTCAGTACCAGCAAAATAAGCAAATATAGCTGACAAACCAACGTGAAAATGTATTAATTTTTAAATGTTTTTATTTTTTTATTCAATACACCTTTATTTATAAAGTTCAAACATATAAGAAAGGACTTCATTAGGTTTTTATGTAATTACTAATTCATTTAATTTGTTTATTTAAAAAATGTATACACCTTTATTTATAAAGTTCTTATTTATTGATTTTTATTTTTTTTATAAACCTTTATTTATAAAGTTCAAACATGTAAACAAGGACTTAATTAGGGTTTTTATAATGTACTTATTTATACATTAAATTTTTTTTATTTATTATAAAAAAATGTATACACCTTTATTTATAAAGTTCAAACATACAAACAAGGAGTTAATTAGTTTTTTTAAATGTACTTATTTATTTATTCAAATTGTTTCATCATTAATTTTTTTGGACACCTTTATTTATAAAGTTTAAACATATAAACAAGGACTTAATTTGTTTTGATGTACTTATTCATTTTAATTTATTTATGAAATATTTTCATACACCTTTATTTCTAAAGTTCAAATATAAAAAAATTAGGATTTTTTAATGCATTTACTAATTTTAATTTTAAAATATTTGTATGCACTTTTTATTTATAAAGTTCAAACATACAAACAAGGACTTAATTAGGGTTTTTATAATGTACTTATTTATACGTTTTATTTTTTGTATTTATTATTAAAAAAATGTATACACCTTTATTTATTAAGTTCAAACATACAAAACAAGGACTTAATTAGGGTTTTTTTGTACTTATTTAAATATATTTATTAAAAAACAATAACTGTTTTTCATACAGATTTATAAGTTCAAACATACAAACAAGTAGTTAATTCGTTTTTTTAAATGTACTTATTTATTTATTTAAATTGTTTAATCATTCATTTTGTATACACCTTTATTTATAAAGTTCAAATATAAAAAAATTAGGATTTTTTAATGCATTTACTAATTTTAATTTTAAAATATTTGTATGCACTTTTTATTTATAAAGTTAAAACATATAAACAAGGACTTCATTAGGGTTTTTATAATGTATTTACTTATTTATTCATTTTATTTTTTTGTTTATTATTACATTTTTATACACCTTTATTTATAAAGTTCAAACATACAAAACAAGGACTCAATTAGTACTTATTTAAATGTATTTATTAAGAAACAATAACTTTTTTATACAGCTTTATAAAGTTCAAACATATAAACAAAGACTTAATTAGGTTTTTTTTAATGTACCTTTTTATTTATTTATTAAAAAAAATGTAGACACCTTTATTTATAAAGTTTAAACATCGTTTTTTTATGTACTTATTTATTTTAATTTATTTATTAAATATTTTTATACACCTTATTTATAAAGTTTAAACATAAAAAAGACTTAGTTTTTTTTAATGCATTTACTTATTTATTCATTTAAACTTTTACATTTTTTTATGCACTTTTATTTCTAAAGTTCAAACATATAAACAAGGACTTACTTTTTATGTACTCACTTATTTATTAACATTTTTTATTATTTTTTTTATAACATATAAACAAGGACTTAAATAGGGTTTTTTCGGGTCTGGGTTCAGACTGAACTGGTGGGCGGGGTCTGGCGCCGATGGGCGTGGCTAGGAGCCGCCGTGCGCGCCCACTGGCTGCGGGGACACGCGTGTCCTCCAGCTGGCTCCGAGGTCGGACTGCCGGGACCCACTCTGGTCCTCGAGACTGCGCGCTAGACCGGATCAGCCAAAAAAAATAAAAATAAATGGACTGCGTTAAAAGCCAGCGGGAGTTTGCGTGTGCGCGCGTGGCTGCGCGCGTGCACCGATGCTTAATTGCAGTTTTTCCGCGCGAATTCCGGCTGTGAAGCGAGTGGGAGACTAGGAGGGCGCAGCTCGTGCGTCTGCGTGGATTCCTCTTTCTCCGTGGACAGTTTCTCCAACGCTCCTGCGAGACTGAGACGCCTCACTTCTGTCGCCGCCAGCCGGACTGCAGAAGGCGCGCATCCCTACCTGGCGGACTGCGGCACTCAGGTGAGCACCTTGGATGCGCACTCAACTTTTACAGCGACAGCAAATAACTTCACTAACATGTTGGAGGACGCCGTGCAAGAATATTTGCAGAAGAAGAGTTAATTAATAACAATAATGACCTTTAAAAATCGTGTTTTTCCTGTAATAATCCCACTTTGTATGCTTTATACGTATGTAGATATGTATATATGTTCCCCACTCTGTATGTACAGTATGTAGATATGTATATATGTGCCCCACTCTGTATGTATGTATGTATGTATGTTCCCCACTCTGTATGTATATAGGTATGTATATGTGTGCCCCACTCTGTATGTATGTATGTATGTATGTATGTTCCCCACTCTGTATGTATGTAGATATGTATATATGTGCCCTACTCTGTATGTATGTATGTTTATATGTGCCCTACTCTGTATGTACAGTATGTAGATGTGTATATATGTGCCCCAAAGTGTATGTATGTAGATATGTATATATGTGCCCCACTCTGTATGTACAGTATGTAGATATGTATATATGTGCCCCACTCTGTATGTATGTATGTATGTATGTATGTATGTATGTTCCCCACTCTGTATGTATGTAGATATGTATATATGTGCCCTACTCTGTATGTATGTATGTATGTTTATATGTGCCCCACTCTGTATGTACAGTATGTAGATGTGTATATATGTGCCCCAAAGTGTATGTATGTAGACATGTATATATGTGCCCCACTCTGTATGTACAGTATGTAGATATGTATATATGTGCCCCACTCTGTATGTATGTATGTATGTATGTATATATGTTCCCCACTCTGTATGTATGTAGATATGTATATATGTGCCCTACTCTGTATGTATGTATGTTTATATTTGCCCCACTCTGTATGTACAGTATGTAGATATGTATATATGTGCCCCACTCTGTATGTATGTATATATATATATATATATATATATATATATATATATATATATATATATATATATATATATATATATATATATATATATATATATATATATATATATATATATATATATATATATATATATATGTGTGTGCCCCACTCTGTATGTATGTAGATATGTATATATGTGCCCCACTCTGTATGTACAGTATGTAGATATGTATATATGTGCCCCACTCTGTATGTATGTAGATATGTATATATGTGCCCCAATGTGTATGTATGTAGACATGTATATATGTGCCCCACTCTGTATGTTTGTAGATATGTACCCTGCTCTGTATGTATGTATGTTTATATGTGCCCCACTCTGTATGTATGTAGATATGTATATATGTGCCCTACTCTGTATGTATGTATGTTTATATGTGCTCCACTCTCTGTAGATATGTATATATGTGCCCCACTCTGTATTTATGTAGATATGTCTATATGTGCCCCACTCTGTATATATGTAGATATGTATATATGTGCCCCAATGTGTATGTATGTAGACATGTATATATGTGCCCCACTCTGTATGTTTGTAGATATGTGCTCTACTCTGTATGTATGTATGTGTGTGCCCCAATGTGTATGTATGTAGACATGTATATATGTGCCCCTCATTGTATGTATGTAGATATGTATATATGTGCCCTACTCTATATGTATGTAGATATGTATATATGTGCCCCACTCTGTATGTATGTAGATATGTGCCCTACTCTGTATGTATGTATGTATGTATATATGTGCCCCAATGTGTATGTATGTAGACATGTATATATGTGCCCCAATGTGTATGTATGTAGACATGTATATATGTGCCCCTCATTGTATGTATGTAGATATGTATATATGTGCCCTACTCTATATGTATGTAGATATGTATATATGTGCCCCACTCTGTATGTATGTAGATATGTGCCCTACTCTGTATGTATGTAGATATGTATATATGTGCCCCACTCTGTATGTATGTAGATATGTGCCCTACTCTGTATGTATGTAGACATGTATATATGTGCCCCGCTCTGTATGTTTGTAGATATGTACTGTATATATGTGCCCCTCATTGTATGTATGTAGATATGTATTTATGTGCCCTACTCTGTATGTATGTATGTTTATATGTGCCCCACTCTGTATGTATGTAGATATGTATATATGTGCCCCACTCTGTATGTATGTATGTATATATGTGCCCTACTCTGTATGTATGTAGATATGTATATATGTGCCCCACTCTGTATGTTTGTAGATATGTGCCCCACTCTGTATGTATGTAGATTTGTGCCCCACTCTGTATGTATGTAGATATGTATATAGATTTGTGCCCCACTCTGTATGTACAAACCCCGTTTCCATATGAGTTGGGAAATTGTGTTAGATGTAAATATAAACAGAATACAATTATTTGCAAATAATTTTCAACCCATATTCAGTTGAATATGCTACAAAGACAACATATTTGATGTTCAAACTGATAAAAAAAAAACATTTAGTTTGCAAATAATCATTAACTTTAGAATTTGATGCCAGCAACACGTGACAAAGAAGTTGGGAAAGGTGGCAATAAATACTGAAAAAGTTGAGAAATACTCATCAAACACTTATTTGGAACATCCCTCAGGTGAACAGGCTACTTGGGAACAGGTGGGTGCCATGATTGGCTATAAAAACAGCTTCCATGAAATGCTATGTAATTCACAAACAAGGATGGGGCGAGGGTCACCAATTTGTAAGAAAATTGTCGAACAATTTTAGAACAACATTTCTCAACGAGCTATTGCAAGGAATTTAGGGATTTTATCATCTACGGTTCGTAAAATCATCAAAAGGTTCAGAAAATCTGGAGAAATCACTGCACGTAAGCGATGGTATTACGGACCTTTGATCCCTCAGGCGGTACTACATCAAAAACAGACATCAATGTGTAAAGGATATCACCATGTGGGCTCAGGAACACTTCATAAAACCACTGTCAGTAACTACAGTTGGTCGCTACATCTGTAAGTGCAAGTTAAAGCTCTACTATGCAAAGCGAAAGCCATTTATCAACAACACCCAGGTACACCACAGGCTTGGCTGGGCCCGAGCTCATCTAAGATGGACTGATACAAAGTGGAAAAGTCTTCTGTGGTCTGACGAGTCCACATTTCAAATTATATGTAGGAACCGTGGATATGGTGTCCTCCGTAACAAAGAGTAAAATAACCATCCGGATTGTTCTAGGCGCAAAGTGTAAAAGCCAGCATGTGTGATGGTATGGGGGTGCATTAGTGCCCAAGGCATGGGTAACTTAAATATTTGGGAAGGCACCATTAATGCTGAAAGGTACATACAGGTTTTGGAGCAACATATGTTGTCATCCAAGCAACGTTATCATGGACGCCCCTGCTTATTTCAGCAAGACAATGCCAAGCCACGTGTTACAACAGCGTGGTTTCCTAGTAAAGGAGTGCGGGTACTTTCCTGGCCCGCCTGCAGTCCAGACCTGTCTCCCATGGAAAATGGGAGACAAATGGTTTTTGGTTCGGTTTTGTATCAAATCTGATTAGTTTGTCATCCTTAGTTCCTGGTGGGGCGGCATAGCTCGGTTGGTAGAGTGGCCGTGCCAGCAACTTGAGGGTTGCAGGTTCGATTCCCGCTTCTGCCATCCTAGTCACTGCTGTTGTGTCCTTGGGCAAGACACTTTACCCACCTGCTCCCAGTGCCACCCACACTGGTTTAAATGTAACTTAGATATTGGGTTTCACTATGTAAAGCGCTTTGAGTCACTAGAGAAAAGCGCTATATAAATATAATTCACTTCACTTCCTGTTTGCTCCATTTCCATAGTTACACATTTGTGTCACCTGCCTTTTGTTTTTCACGTGCACCTGCTTTGTGATTATCCCCTCTATTTAAGCCTGCCCTTTTTGTGCACATGTGAATAATGCTGTATAATAGACTGTATTTATATAATTCACATGTGAATAATGTTGTATAATAGACTGTATTTATATTATTCACATGTGAATAATGTAAATAATAGACTGTATTTATATTATTCACATGTGAATAAGGCTGTATAATAGACTGTATTTACATTATTCACATGTGAATAATGTAAATAATAGACTGTATTTATATTATTCACATGTGAATAATGCTGTATAATAGACTGTAATTATATTATTCACATGTGAATAATGCTGTATAATAGACTGTATTTATATTATTCACATGTGAATAATGCTGTATAATAGACTGTAATTATATTATTCACATGTGAATAATGCTGTATAATAGACTGTATTTATATTATTCACATGTAAATAATGCTGTATAATAGACTGTATTTATATTATTCACATGTGAATAATGCTGTATAATAGACTGTATTTATATTATTCACATGTGAATAATGCTGTATAATAGACTGTATTTATATTATTCACATGTGAATAATGCTGTATAATAGACTGTAATTATATTATTCACATGTGAATAATGCTGTATAATAGACTGTATTTATATTATTCACATGTGAATAATGCTGTATAATAGACTGTAATTATATTATTCACATGTGAATAATGCTGTATAATAGACTGTATTTATATTATTCACATGTGAATAATGCTGTATAATAGACTGTATTTATGTTATTCACATATATAAAATACCTAAGTGTTTATTGATTATTGTGAGCGAACTGTGGTGCTGAATTTCCCTGAGGGATCAATAAAATACTTTCTATTCTAAAGCTCGGCAGAGTAACTGTGTAATACTCTTCCATATCAGTAGGTGGCAGCCGGTAGCTAATAGCTCTGTAGATGTCGGAAACAGGTAAAAAGGTGTCTAATTCGTTAACCAAAAATAAACAAAAGGTGAGTGCCCCTAAGAAAAGGCATTGAAGCTTAGGGGAGGCTATGCAGAACGATACTAAAACTGAACTGGCTACAAAGTAAACAAAACCGAAATGCTGGACAACAGCAAAGACTTACTGTGGAGCAAAGACGGCGTCCACAATGTACATCCGAACATGACATGACAATCAACAATGTCCCCACAAAGAAGGATAAAAACAACCGAAAAATTGTTGATTGCTAAAACAAAGTACAAATATCGCTCAAATGAAGACATGAAACTGCTACAGGAAAGTACCTAATAAGAGAAAAAGCCACCAAAATAGGAGAGCAAGACACGAGCTAAAACACTACACACAGGAAAACAGCAAAAAAGTCGAAATAAGTCAGGGTGTGATGTGACAGGTGGTGACAGTACACCTACTTTGAGACAAGAGCTATAGTCCTGCATGCTCCGTTATGCTTTAAAGTCATATCCAACTATTGCGACAACGACTTTTTACTCTCAACTGAGTTTCGTTTTTGAATGATTTCTGCCGGTGGTGTCCCTCTGCATTTTGTCAAAGCAAAAAAAAAGTGCCTTGGCTCAGAAAAAATTGAACAGCCGTCCTCGAGTGTTTATCATACAAAAAGTGGGTCCTACAAAGACCGAAGTACTGCCCGAGTGGGTCAGAAATCAGAAAGTCACGTCACTTTTTGATTCCGTTTTTGTTTCTCCGATGTTGCAGGTCAACTCGCGGACGTTCCCGCCCCCTCGCCTATGAAGCAGTAGGAGCCGAGGAGTCACAGGTGCATCATGGGTACCGTCCTCTCGCTGTCACCCAAGTCCGGCTACTACGACCACCGCCCCGGCTCCCTTTGCCGCTACCCCAGCCTCAGCAGCCGCTCGCTAAACAGCCAGAAGGAGCCCGGCGGCGGACTGAAGAGGGGACAGTCCATCTTCCTGCCGGCGCTCACCTGGAAGCGACTGGTGGCCGCCACCAGGAAGAAGGGCGGCGCCAAGAAGGGCTCCAATGTCGAGCCTCTCAACAACAACATAAACATTTACCAAAAGGACCTCAACCGGGAGAATGTGAGGAAGTCCCTGTCCTGTGCCAACCTGTCCAACTACGAGGTCCCGGCGGGTCTGGGCTACGGTCTGGGACTGGGCCACGGGTACGGCTACATGAAACCCCAGCAGCTATCGGTGAAGAAAGCCCCCCAGGGGACGCTGACCACGTCCCCGAAGCGCGTCATCGTCCAGGCGTCCACCAGCGAGCTGCTCCGGTGCCTGGGCGAGTTCCTGTGCTGTCGCTGCTACCGCCTCAAGCGCCTGTCCCCCGCCGACCCGGTCCTCTGGCTGCGGGCGGTGGACCGCTCGCTGCTGCTGCAGGGCTGGCAGGACCAGGCCTTCGTCACGCCCGCCAACGTGGTCTTCGTCTACATGCTGTGTCGGGACGTGGTGGACGGCGACCTGGTGGCGTCGGAGCACGAGCTCCAGGCCACGCTGCTCACCTGCCTCTACCTGTCCTACTCCTACATGGGCAACGAGATCTCCTACCCCTTGAAGCCCTTCCTGGTGGAGGCGGGGAAGGAGGCGTTCTGGGACCGCTGCCTCGCCATCATCAACGCCACCAGCTCCAAAATGCTGCGCATCAACGCGGATCCTCACTTCTTCACGCAGGTTTTCGCCGAACTCAAACGCGAAGGCGGCTACAGCAGAGTCCTGGACCGGTGAGGAGGAACTCCATCAAACCACGCGAGACTGGACTTTTTTACGAGCGCTTTACTTGAAATGTAGCCGCCATTTGCCGCAGCTGTCCCATCAAAGCTCGCACGGCGTGTGTCCGCCCTGCCGGCTGTCTCAGCTCCCGCGCGAGGGGAAGCCGTCCACCCAGTCCAGTCATGGTTTCTTAAAATGGATTTTCATCGGACTACAGAAAAACAATAAAAAAAAACGTGGTAAAGACGGTTTAATCCGTCTAAATTCGTTTTTGTTTTTCCCCCCCTGGACGGAGTCCAGAGGGCAGAGAGATGGGAACAGCTGCATGCTGGGTAAGAATGGCTTTTGTGGGCGGGGACAGTTGCCTGTTTGTGTTCCAATCAAAGCAGCCTGATTTAGTGCCTGTTGGTGCTCAGCTGCTTCTCGCC